>NC_051862.1:95400902-95592407 GCF_015732765.1 Culex quinquefasciatus | reverse complement strand
GCCAGTACACTGGGGAAGGTTCCACTTTAACGAACCATTTGACTTGAGGCAATATGGGTATCAAAATTCATGGTTTTTGATACTGGACATGACATTTTGCAAATGGCATCAAATTCATAACATTTTAATTATAACATAAAACTTAATTAAGTTGCTATTTCATTTAATTTTATTACAAGAAATTGAACGCTGGCTAAATTAAAGCCGACTTAATGGCCCAGCTCACACAGGTCATCCTTCAATGACCAAAATATTGGCCGCTCACTTCGTAACTTGGGAACCACGGGAATAAGGGGCGCGAGTTGGACAATGTTTCCGAAAGTTTGCATGAAGTGGGACACGACCTGCAAGTTGGGCTGCCTTTTCAGGACCACCGCTTCCGATGCTCATTCTCCACCGTCCATACCGCGCAATCGTCAATCTTGATCGGCGTATTGGTGTACTTCTGGGACGTGCAGACCAACGAATTCTCCACCGGTATCTGCATCAATTCCAGGCAGAACATCAGGCCACGAATCTCCAGTGGCAGAGAGATGGATGTATCGTTGCTGATTTCCACATCCGGTAACGGAGACTAGGGGGATTTTCTGTGTTAACCGTTTACGCGACTGGCGACATTGGCGAATCTCCCAGTGGTGGCTCAGGTTTCAGCTCAAGGGCAGCGTAATCGAATTGCAGTGCTGGTTCGTTTTCTCCGGCTAACCCCCTACGATGTTCAACACCCGGTCGTCGGCCTCTTCGTCTTTAGTGGCCCTGGCCAAGTCGTTGACATCCTCGCCAAGCCAAACGTCCATGTAGTGCTTCTTGTTTTCGTCGCTGTCGGGTAGATAAGCGAGGTTGAATTCTATTTGTTGGGACCGCTCAGGTTGGATTCTTCACCTGCGGAAAATGTGGAACATCAACTGCGGTTCGTGGAACTTCAACTGCTCTACCGCAGGCGGTGAATCTGGCCATTTCAATTGAAGAAGTGTTAATCCGGTGACCTCACCAAAGACACATGCTTATTCCTCGGTTCGTAGGAAGGTGTGGCCAATCCTGTCAAAATGGCCATTTTCATTACCAATATCAAAAACCTTGAATTTTGATACCCATATTGCCCCAATTTGTATGGTTCCGTAAATGTCCTCTCGGGAGAACCTTCCCTCAGGGCAATGGCCACTCCGGGTGTGGCCAATATCCTAAAAGTTTAGTCCCAACACCATTGCCCCAAATCATTCTGGTTTTCGGGTGATCGTTCTATCTTCATTAGAACAGAATTCCTCCCAAGTTGGTGCACAACCTGTGTCTATCAATGTGTGGATGTGTGTGTTTGAGCAATAAAATTACCACCGTGGATCCGTCTTTGACGAAACCTCGTAAGGTACTGAAATTTTTTGAGGCTATCTGTTAGCTTAAATAGTTCGCATGAAATGTGGCAACATGGTGCAAATTTTGCCTTGTCTCTTGCTTTCGTGGAACTGTCACGCGAGAATGTTGCACCATGGTTGCCACATTTCATGCGAACTATTTTAGCTAACAGATAGCCTCAGAAAATTTCAGTACCTACGAGGTTTCGTCAAAGACGGATATTTTTTATTGCTCAGACACACATCCACACATTGATAGACACAGGTTGTGCACCAACTTGGGAGGAATTCTGTTCTAATGAAGATAGAACGGTCACCCGAAAACCAGAATGATTTGGGGTAATGGTAATGGGACTAAACTTTTAGGATATTGGCCACACCCGGAGTGGCCATGGCCCTGAGGGAAGGTTCTCCCGGAAGGACATTTACGGAACCATACAAATTGGGGCAATATGGGTATCAAAATTCATGGTTTTTGATACTGGTAATGAAAATGGCCATTTTGGCATGATTGGCCACACCCGGAGTGGCCAGTGCCCTGGGAAAGGTTCTCCCGGGAGGTTATTTATGGAACCATACAGATTTGGACAATATGGGTATCAAAATTCATGGTTTTTGATACTGGTAATGAAAATGGCCATTTTGGCATGATTGGCCACACCCGGAGTGGCCAGTGCCCTGGGAAAGGTTCTCCCGGGAGGTTATTTATGGAACCATACAGATTTGGACAATATGGGTATCAAAATTCATGGTTTTTGATACTGGTAATGAAAATGGCCATTTTAGCAGGATTGGCCACACCCGGAGTGGCCAGTGCCCTGGGAAAGGTTCTCCCGGGAGGTTATTTATGGAACCATACAGATTTGGACAATATGGGTATCAAAATTCATGGTTTTTGATACTGGTAATGAAAATGGCCATTTTGACAGGATTGGCCACACCCGGAGTGGCCATTGCCCTGAGGGAAGGTTCTCCCGGGAAGAAATTTACGGAACCATACAGATTTGGGCAATATGGGTATCAAAATTCATGGTTTTTTAAACTGGTAATGAAAATGACCATTTTGACAGGATTGGCCACACCCGGAGTGGCCATTGCCCAGAGGGAAGGTTCTCCCGGGAGAACATTTACGGAACCATACAAATTGGGGCAATATGGGTATCAAAATGCATGGTTTTTTAAACTGGTAATGAAAATGACCATTTTGACAGAATTGGCCACACCCGGAGTTTTCCGAAACATGCTTGTTTTGACAATATTTTCGTTTTTTGGCAATTTGTTTCCACAGAGGTGCCAATTATTGAAAACATTAAATTAGAATTAATTATTAAAGATTAAATAAATTGGCGAAGAATTTAAAAATATAAATAAAAATGGATTTACTTTTTAGAGTTTTGTACAAAGTTCTTTGTCATAATGGTCATGTAGAACATAACCACCTGCACCTTTTTTCAATTATTTTCAACGGATTGATCCCATAAACGCTCTTTATTGGCTTCTTTTCCACCAGTAATCTTCCGGCATACAATTTATACCGTGTTGGCCACCCCGCTAGAGGAAACATCCGAGGAGGAACAACGAGGTTCTAGCACACTGCGTTTTTGTTTACTTCAAGAGCATTTTTAATTGTGGAAACACTCCAAGTAAATTTCAAGCCAGCTGCTCAGCTGCCTCGGCGTTGCGGTTTAAAACATTTTTTTACTCGCGTTCCATGATGTCCGTAACCTGAAAAAAAAAACAAATTACAAACGACAATAAACATCAGCTATCTATTTCACATCAAATAAAGAATAAACTCACCTCTGTCAGAAATTTTACCGTTTTTATCCGAAATGGTAGCAGGTTCTGGTCAGCAGTACAAAAACATTGATTTTCTTCAACGATTTTCTAAACGAAAAATGTGGTTCGCTGCGACGTGAAAGCTGGCTGACGTTTTGACGTTTCACAAATCAAACAAAGGTGTAGTGGCTAAAGTGCGTGAAATCGGGTTTTATTTGATGTAAAATTACATCAAATTTGATGCTCCAGACATGTGCATCAGATTTAACATAAAATTAGGTTATTTGTGATGTAATTTTAGATCACGCACGATGCAAATGAAAACCAGTGGGAATTTCATCATTTTACGTCAAAGTACACCTAATTTTACATCGAAAATAAGATTACATGATATAATCTTACGTTTAATCCACGATTACGTCAAATGTAATATTCCAAATTTTTTAGTGTGTAGCATAAGATGTTATTTATTTTATGTAAATTTTCAATGCAAAAATGTCTAAACATTTTTGTTATTTGTATGATGATTCGTGAATGTTAAAAAGAAATTTTGCCATTTGTAGGTGTCAATTCTGATATGCTCAGAAAAGATTTAAATAGTAACACAACATGATTAAATAAAGGAAAATCAACCTTCTGATTTTTTTTTTTAAATTTATATTTATTCAAATTTCTTTTCCATGCACATTCATTCAGTTAAAATATTATTGAGTGTCCAATCACAAACGATGACTTTTCACCTCAATTTTAAATACTAGCAACTTTCATTTATTCATGAAATATTGTAGCTTTCGCTATTCAGTGATTTCAAATGTAGGAGGTCCTACATGTTCAAAAGGGAAAAGGGATACCTTCACCTTTTGAAATTTCGTAATGGGTTATTCTCTACCAACTCACACGAAATCAGGAAAAGTTGCCCCGACCCCTCTTCGATTTGTGTGATACTTTGTCCTAAAGGGTTACTTTTGTCCCTGATCACAAATCCGTTTTTTGATATCTCGTGACGGAGGGGCGGTACGACCCCTTCCATTTTTGAACATGCGAAAAAAGAGGTGTTTTTCAATAATTTGCAGCCTGAAACGGTGATTTTTTTTTAGAGTGTAACAATGTTTACAAAGTTGTAGAGAAGACAATTACAAAAAAAAATAATATACAGACATTAGGGGTTTGCTTATAAACATCACGAGTTATCGCGATTTCACGAAAAAAAGTTTTGAAAAAGTTACTTTTTGCGTTTCTCTTTGTTTAGTCGTCCGTGTCTGTCGCGGGTGACCATGAACGGCCATGATCAACGGCGACCAACATTTTCAAAACTTTTTTTTCGTAAAATCGCAATAACTCGTATCGTTTATAAGCAAACCCCTTAAGTCTATATATTAAAATTTTTGTAATTGTCTACTCTACAACTTTGTAGAACATTGTTACACTCTAAAGATAACCCTGCAAAGTTAGAAAAAACACGAAATTTTAAAATGAAATTTTTTGTTCTAAATGAAAAAATGACCTTTCTGTGTCAATGTAGATTCAAAAAGTACATTAAATTTCCCATAAAATGACATGTTCCAAAAATTTTTACAGTCAAGTAACGGAAAATGGGAGATTTTTTAAAACTTTTTTCGTGTTTTTTTCGATGAAAAATACGTTTTTTTCGGAATTCTGAGTACGCCATCAAATCGGGCGTCTAATTTTACATAAAAGTCCCTTTGACACCAAATTTGAATCTCATCACCGTTTCAGGCTGCAAATTATTGAAATACACCACTTTTTTCGCATGTTCAAAAATGGAAGGGGTCGTACCGATCCTCCGTCACGAGATATCAAAAAAACGGACCTCGGATTCGTGATCAGGGACAAAAGTTACCCCTTAGGACAAAGTTTCACGCAAAACGAAGAGGGGTCGGGGCAACTGCTGTGTGAGTTGGCGAAGAATTACCCTTATCGGATTCTTAATTAACATTGAAACGTTTTCAATATCTTCAACTTTTTTTTACAGATTTTTGAAACAATGTTGTTGAGTTTGGAAACATTCAAAACAAAAAAAAAGTTGAACTTTTCTGAAAAATCATTAGAAAACCATCTTTTATTATTTTTCGATTTTGAAAGTCGTCATGTTTTTTGCATTTATTGAGAAATATGCATATTATAAATTTTAAAAATATTTTTGAATTATATTCATTAACAAATTAATCTTGTAGTCCAAGAAGTAATTTAATCAATTCTCAGTTGAAATTGTCTTGAAATGCAGTCAGTTTGCAGATTATGTTATGTTAGGTAAATTTCAAAAGTTTGAGAATATTATGGGAATATTATTATTGAGAATTTTATAATATTATCATTAATCAACGGTTTCGTAATTATGGTTAATACACAAAACATTCAATGGCAATAAAACAAAAATCAATTATTTAAGATAATTTTAAGAGATTGAATTTTATTTGAAATTGTTATTTGGTTGGTTGCATGTATGATTTCAAAAGAAAAGAAAGTTGATTAATCCTCCTAAATGTTCTAAAGTTTTGTGAAAATAGCCTAAGATGTGGCAAAAAGCCTCACGAAAAATACAGGATGGTCACTGTTTCTTTGCAAGGATTGAACGCTAAACTTTTTGCAACCTTTTAGGCTATTTTCACAAAAAGTATGAACGAAAAATCAAAACGTGACATCGCAATAAAACTGTTATTTTATGCTTATCCCTCTACAACCTAACCCCGCCTCTAGACGGGCTTCGGTCTAAAAAATCGCCAAAAATCAATTTTTCACCCAATTTTGGATATTTAAAAAGCATTGGAAAGAAGAACTCTTAAAATTTTAGGTTTGGAAGTTTAACTTGTTTTATGTGACTTTGCCAATATTTGAAAAATGCTATTTTTAGGGGAAAACTTTGGCTGTGTTTTTTATTAACATTTCCAATATTTTCAGTAAAATTAAGTATGCAATAATTTTTGTAGTGTCCCAGACTATGACTTTACGCATTTTTTACAATTTAAATGATATTGGTGCCATTCTATAGCAAAAAATGTGAAACAAGCAAAAAATTAAAAAAGTGACTGTAAAAACGTGAAAAAAATAAATAGGCAATATGTTATTATATTAGGCGGTAGAATAAATACGACCAAAAACAACCATAAACTAAACAAGATAAATGCATATTAAAATAGTTAAAATAAACAAGAAAAACATAAAACAAGAAAAGTTAAGATTTTCGTAGAACAAAAGTTGCTCAAAATGGTCTCCTAAACACGGGAAAAACAAAATCCTCGAAAAAAATTTGGGCAGTAGAGGGTTACAAATCTAAAATTCTTATGGAAGTAGCCTGTTTTTTTCCTTTCAGTGTGTTTTTTTTTCAGAAAGCCCGTCTAATTTCCTTTAAGTTTGTCTTTGGTTACTTTCTGATACGATGCAAAAGCTTCGGGGTCCGTTCTTCATTTTCAACAATAATATGAGATATGACATCAAGGAAGAATAAAAATAACACTAATAAGTTCATAACTTTTGGTACAGCTGCCAGATATTCGTTATCTTCGAACAATTGGAAAGATATTGCAAATAATTTTCAAAAAAATATATAGCCTGATGATTTTAAAACTATACTGTCTGATGCCAAGATAATCAGATCTTTCAAAAATAAACGTTTTTTTTTATTTCAAATCGGTACCAAATCTATTTTTTAATCTAATTATTTTTGAAATTTTTTTATAGCTAAACCAGATAATTTTTATTTATCTTAATAACTTAAACCTTATGGAATTTACAAAAAAAGCTGATCATTTCAACACATAACATTATGAGTATCATGATAACCTAGATCAATGTGTATTTATTTTGGATAGAAATCTTCCTTAATTTAATATGTTTGGTTGCAAGAATTCGTAGCTTTCCAAAAACACCTAACATCATCTTTATCTTGTCAGGGGGAAAGCGGTGAGTAAGGACCAGGTCAAAAGTAGGGGAACAGCATCTAATTCCAGCGTGCCTCTAATGTTGGCAGGTCAGAACTTTGACATTCAATTAAAGCTAATTAAAAGCGTTTTCAACTGAAATCGAGTGATAAATAACTTAACAAGAAGTGAGCAAGCAAGTTTCTATCAAAAGTTTTACAAAATTAGTTGTTTAAATAGTGGAAATCAGCAAATTGGATGGAGTTAGGAGCAAGTGCTTAACCTGCCAAACATACGAGAATTTCCCCTAGTTGGAGAGAAAATGTATACATTTCCGTCAGATAAACTTATGCATATGTGTTTGTGTACAAACAAACAACAACGAACTCAATATACACACACAAAGACTTTGTGATGGCAATGCCGACTAGTGTGGTGCCGGCCATACCAAAGTAGAGCAGTGATGCCGGCCGGCTAGAGAAAGAGGTAAAAACATATTTCCGGAAACCCACTTCTAGTTCTACCAGGCAAGGGAGGGGGCAGGGTAAGCTAGGCTGATGATGACTTGGCATCACTTTCGTGGGGTCCCCCGGCTAGTGAAAGTGATATCCCAGGGCGAAGATAGAGCGTGACGAACGATGCCACTCGAGTGGAGGGGGGAGAAAACCCCTTGTGCCAAGAACCGGGGCTCAAATATTTTAATTAAGAGTGAAAAAGTGAATAAACTCATTTTTGTGATGCCGGTCGGCTGGCCGGCCGAAACCAGGTTGGTTGGCTTTGTTGGCCACTTTGGTTCATCCTCAACAAAAAAAGAGGAAGGTAAAAAAGTGTGACATAATTTGTGGAGCGCCCCCTCGACGCTGAGACTTGATGAGACCACACTCGCACATAATTGGCTCATCTAGAATAATGAGGAAGCATCCTGACTTCTGAGTGTGTGTGGCTGTGGCCATCTGGTCTGGTAATTAGTTTGAGGGTGGGGACATTTCTTTCCCATTGGGACAGCTCAAACAAATGAACCAGCTAGCCACGGCGGAAGCAGCTCTGTCCGGTGGCTGTGTTATGGAACGACCCAGATCTGGGCATCGTAATTATGACAAACTGTCACGATGGACGCATTTGGTTTTTTATGTGACAATTACCGTTGTGACTCTCTAGAAGGATGCTGGATGCTCATTTCAGCTTTGTTATTGGAGTCGGATTTCTGAATATTTAGAAAAAAGGCTTTTCATTAATATATGGTTTGTATTTTTCTATTTTATGAAAAAGAATAACCAAACCATCTCGTGAACCAGTTTTTAAAAATTGGTAACCTTGACGGAATAAAGTTACCCAAGCGGGATTTTTTATTTTTCCAGGCTAGATGTTGAACATTTGGTTGAAATATCATACAGACCACATTGAAGATGGCTCCATTGTGTATGTTTTTAATTGAGAAGATTGTCTTCTGTCACAAGTCTACTAAAGATATAAACCACATCTCCCCGACTCAGCCTATCATGAACCCAAAATGCCACGCCGTTTCGCTCCTTTTTCACATCACGATAGTTACATGTTGAATCACGTCACGTTGCCGTTTCTCCGCGGTTCTGCGGGTTGCTGCACACGACGAGTTTATCAAGAAATAGCAGTATTCATTTATCGTTATTAGCAGCACCCCAAAATGGTATCGTTCCAACGAGCGCGTGCCTCGGCCGAGTGTCAATCTCGACGTTCTCATCATCGATAAATTTATCGGCTGCCTTGTCGGCTATGTCGTCTATATCGTCGTCTCCTCTGCTTGGAACTTCTTGGCAGTCGTGCGGAAAATTCGCCGTTTATCGTGCACAAGGGTTTCTCCTCCACTGGCTTGGTGGAGTTGATGGAGAACACCTAGCTATCGTGAACGAAATTTTCACAGCCTTCAACATCATCATCATCATCGTCCTCGCAATCGTCACTTAGAATGGCCTGCGTGATGTTTGGCGATATGCGCTCGCCCGTTCAAAATCGCACACGTGGCCACCCGATAGCACACAATGCTTATCGCGATTTTCTGGGAGGAGATTCTGCCCCTTCCACAGGTGATTTGGAAGGGAGTGAGGCATCACATCAAGCGGGTTATGTTTGATTTCAATGTCAATGGCATCGTTTAATGCTTGCAAGCTGGACTGGCAATCTACAGCGATCGTGATTCGAATTCCTAACCGAGCATACAAGTTATAAATAAATTCTAATCAATTTTTAAGAATTGCGAGGGAAATATTTATTTCAAATCGTTTTTATAGGGATAAGTGTTGTAAAAGAGTATAAAAATCCATTATTTGATGGTTCTTGTACCAAAATATCAGAGGGTATGTCTACCGTCAGAATTGCTTGTGAGTTATTTTTTTTTCTATTTCGTGATTGTCAGCAAGAGCATTCTATCAATCCTTCTCTTTTCATCGTTCACGCACGCTCGTCGAAGATTCATTTGTTTCCTCAGAAAACCACAAAGAATGATCCGGTTGAACTGCGTTGACAAATTTTGCTTTGTGGCAACGCTTTGTTAAGAGGGAATGATTGTGAATGCGGGAATGAGCGAGAGAGAATGTCATACGGGATTAATTTTAAAGAAACAGCTTTTTTATGGTGACATCTACACAGTAAAAAATTGTGTAAATTGGGAAGGCGTAATTTTGGAAGGTCGAATATTAACCTTTTTATGAAATTTTACCTCAATTATGACTGAAAAAGGGACATTACAACAGAATAGAAAATTACACATTTTCAGAGGTAAAATTACACATTTTTTCTGACAAACAGATGTAATATTACCATGATTTTTTTTCTGTGTAGTATCCTAGGAAAAGAACCTGATTTTTAGGGATGGTGAATTTGTACGATTTCGCAGGCAGCGTAAAATTCTTGAGACTCCACAATTTTTGTGAAATCCTGTGAAGTTCAAGGAGTTTTGGAAAGCAATGCCAAAAAACAAATTTCACACATATTTTATCCAAAAATGTTTTAAGAGTAATTTTGATTTGTTTTCAATTGAAAAACGTAAACATAATTATGCTAAACATATAAATTCATTGCAAAAATTGTATTTTGTTTATTTAAAAATTTCACTAGGCTAAATTTTAGCTCATGCTGACTATGGGAACCAAATCCATAGGGACGTGGCGTTACATCGTGCTGCCATCTGGTTTTTTGAAGTGCAAGAGTGGAAAAGTGCTGAGTCATCGTCTAAAAATAGACGGCGTCCTATCTCGCCCAGCAAAATGAAGTCGATAAAGTAGTCGGTTTCGATGAAAAAAAGTGGAAAACGTGGTCTAAAAATAGCGACGCCATCCCCCTATTGAAGTTTGTATGGGAAAAATCTTTTATTGAGTGCTCAATGCCAGAATTGAATAATACATCCAAAACTGAGCAGCGCTAGTCCGAGAGAATAATGGCCACGAGACGAGAGAATAGTGATATCTACAATTTACGGACACAGAGAACACAGCTCGAGAGGGGGCGAGAGAATTATTCTCTCGAGGTTCATTTGCAAAAAAGTTTATCCGTCAAATTAAAAAACCAAACGTGTCGACTACGGGAACCGAACTTGAAACCTTTGACATATTAACGCAATGACTTAACTGCCGCGGCCACCACAGCTTGGTGAACAAGGAGTGGTCAGAGGTCGATGTAGGACACTTGTTGGAGATGTATTGTTTCAATTAACGAATGAACTCATTTGTTATGGTGGTGTGAGTTGGTAGCAATATTCTCTCGATTTTGGTGCTGAGTCCTCAATAAATTTTGAGGGAACGATTCTCTCGACCCGGAATTTTGGGTGTAGGAAGATGGCGTTACATCGTGCTTTCACCTGGTTTTTTGAAGTGCAAAAGTGGAAAAAAGCTGAGTCAACGTCTAAAAATAGGCGGTGTCTTATCTCGCTCAGCAAAATGAAGTCGATAAAGTAGTCGAGTTCATTTGAGGAAAAGTGGAAAACGTGATCTAAAAATGACAACGCCATCTTCCTATAGAGGGAGGGCGTCGCTATGTTTAGACCACGTTTTCCACTTTTTCTTCGTCGAACCGATTACTTTATCGACTTCATTTTGCTGGGCGAGATAAGACGCCGCCTATTTTCAGACGATGACTCAGCACTTTTCCACTCTTGCATTTCAAAAATCCAGATGGCAGCACGATGCAACGCCACGTCCCTATGCTACCGACTCACACCATCAAAACAAATATGTTTTTTTTTGCAGATGAATCTCGAGGGACTAATTCTCTCGTCCATGTCGAGATGTGTTCTCTGTGTCCGTAAATGGTACCTCTGTTTTCTAGGGTCGAGGTCATTTTTCTCTTGGACGAGCACTGCCCATATTTGGGTGTTAGAAAAAGGCAACTGCATCATTTTTTAAACCTGTGGAGGGCGCATAGTGTTCAAATGTATTGTTACAACTTTCCCAAAAACTCCATATTTTTAGGGTTTTTTTTCTGAAAATTTATTTGCTTCCAAAAATGAAAATTTTTGCGCTGCAGCCCTAAAGGGCTACATAGAAACATTTATTTTCAAACTCACGTGCGTGCTCGCATGCCTGCTTGGCATTGTGCTTGTTATGTTGACCCTTAAGCAGGGTTTCAGATCTTAAAAAAAACTATAAGAACACCAAACAACATCAAACTTGGGGCGTAATCTAACCAAAAGTTCTTCCAGGATGCTTTCTTCGGACTGGCTGCGCTTGTGTTCGATTAGATTAGATTAGATTAGTTAGATTAGATTAGATTAGATTAGATTAGATTAGATTAGATTAGATTAGATTAGATTAGATTAGATTAGATTAGATTAGATTAGATTAGATTAGATTAGATTAGATTAGATTAGATTAGATTAGATTAGATTAGATTAGATTAGATTAGATTAGATTAGATTAGATTAGATTAGATTAGATTAGATTAGATTAGATTAGATTAGATTAGATTAGATTAGATTAGATTAGATTAGATTAGATTAGATTAGATTAGATTAGATTAGATTAGATTAGATTAGATTAGATTAGATTAGATTAGATTAGATTAGATTAGATTAGATTAGATTAGATTAGATTAGATTAGATTAGATTAGATTAGATTAGATTAGATTAGATTAGATTAGATTAGATTAGATTAGATTAGATTAGATTAGATTAGATTAGATTAGATTAGATTAGATTAGATTAGATTAGATTAGATTAGATTAGATTAGATTAGATTAGATTAGATTAGATTAGATTAGATTAGATTAGATTAGATTAGATTAGATTAGATTAGATTAGATTAGATTAGATTAGATTAGATTAGATTAGATTAGATTAGATTAGATTAGATTAGATTAGATTAGATTAGATTAGATTAGATTAGATTAGATTAGATTAGATTAGATTAGATTAGATTAGATTAGATTAGATTAGATTAGATTAGATTAGATTAGATTAGATTAGATTAGATTAGATTAGATTAGATTAGATTAGATTAGATTAGATTAGATTAGATTAGATTAGATTAGATTAGATTAGATTAGATTAGATTAGATTAGATTAAATTAGATTAGATTAGATTAGATTAGATTAGATTAGATTAGATTAGATTAGATTAGATTAAAATTGTGTCTCCTTTAACACTTGAGCAATTCTCTACCAAAACCGGAAATGGATTTTATTTGTATTTTTTGATTTGGCTCAAACTTTGTGGGGGCCTTCCCTATGACCAAAGAAGCCATTTTGCATCATTAGTTTGTCCATATAAATTTCCATACAAATTTGGCAGCTGTTCATACAAAAATGGTACGTAAATATTCGAAAATCTGTAACTTTTGAAGGAATTTTTTGATCAAAATTACACAGACTAACATTTGAAAAGGGCCAAACATTGAATATTATGCCCATTTAAAATGCTAGTATTGATTTAAAAATTTTCAAAATATTTTTTTCGAAAAGATCGGAAAATTTCACGAATGTTTCATTTGCTAACATTGAAAATCGGACCATTAGTTGCTGAGATATTGACATTAGAAAATGGAGGGTTGTTTGGGTGAGAATTAGAAAATTTCAATTTTCTTGTTTCTTTTTCTTTAAGCCGATGTATCTCAGCAACCAGAGGTCCAATCTTCGAGGTCTCTTAGTCAATTTTATAGCAAATTTTCTGAACTTTTCAAAAAAATATTTTCAGAAGTGATCACTCATGGTCACTATTTTTAAAAATCAAAAAACTGCAAATATTCCGCTGAAATCAATCTTTCGTTGGCTATATCTTGAAAACGGGGCCCTTTATCAAAAAATCTGTTAAGTAATTTTGGATTGCAAATTCAATTTTGCATAAAAAAATGAGGTCAAAAAAAATTTATGCATGAAATTTCGATTTTTTCCAAAAATCACCAGTTTTTCAAAAAATCATAACTCGGCGGCAGATTTTTTGACCATGTTTTTCTATAGCTCAAAAGTTGCGGATTTTTGTCCCCTTAAACATATTAAAAAATCTCGAAAATCAAAAAATACGTATTTTGGGAATTTGAGTTTTTGTGAAAAAAAGTTAATAAAAAAATCGGGAAATTTTTTTTTCCGTGTACCTATTTTTTTCTAAATATTCCTTAACAGTACCTACAACTTTGCCGAAGACACCAAATTAATCAAAAAATTCCTTCAAAAGTTACAGATTTTAGAATATTAACGTACCATTTTTGTATGAACAGCTGCCAAATTTGTATGGAAATTTATATGGACAAACTAATGATGCAAAATGGCTTCTTTGGTCATAGGGAAGGCCCCCACAAAGTTTGAGCCAAATCAAAAAATACAAAAAATAAAAATGGTCGAAATCGGCCGATTTTGTAGAGAATTGCTCACTTGTTAAAAGCTTTTTATTTTTCGGTAATTGAAAATAAACCATTGATAACAATTAGCATAACTTATTCTTGATTTAATTTCTTTTCAATTTATCCTTCAGCACGGTCGAAAACCATCAAGCTTTCGAGGATCAAAACTTTTCCCGTCAATTGAGGAGGCCACTTTGAATGCCGACCTGTACACTTTTGAGAGATTTTTCTTCCACTCCCCGTCTTTTCCCCCTCAAGTACGGGCCATAACTCAGCATGACCAGCTTGAGCCAACGCATTGCATATTGCTTTTAAATCAAACTTAAGTTCTCGTTTCTTCCTAAAACTTGACCATTACGTTCGTCGACGCTGGATGGCCCCCACTCCTCGCTCAAATGGAACACGACCAAACTTTGCGGCCGGACCGGTCCCCGAAATTTATGGCCAGCATGTCCATCAATCACAGGCTGTGTGTTGGGTTTTCCGAGGCGGGGATGCGCCCCTTCAAAGTGTTTCCCAAGTTCGCCTGGAAAAAAATAGATTTGGAAGTGTGGCCAAAAAGACGCGCATTGCGCGGCAGTGTTTCCATCAAAGTGAGCCATGATGATGCCATTGGTTTGGTGCGCGGCGTTCTTATTTCCCGTTGACAGCCTGACATGGCTGAGTGACATGCCGTTGATCGCAGGCAGGCTATGATGTGCATAAAATGTCTCATGTGTCACACCGAGTGCCGTAGCGCTCAAGATGGGCTGACTGACGTTTGGTGGGTCGACAAATCGGGTAATTAGCTTGTTGAGGAGTGATTTAATTAACTCGTTTGCAGCTTCCTGTACAATTGACGGGATTAGATGACTCACTCATAGTTAATTTCAAGCTGGAGTGAGGTTATGTCACTTGAACATAACCTAATACATCGAATTCCATGTGGTTTTGCAGAGCGCATCGCATCCCAGCTGACAGGGTCATTTTTGGTATGTCCATTAACTTGTCGCAGCGTTTTCGCAGCAAAACGGACAGAGCAGTGTCAAACCGAATGGACAGAACACATCCCCTGGGGTGAGATGAAACGGAACGAGACCACCAAAGCAGAAGCTGTGAAAAGATGTTTGCTCCTGACGGATGCTGCATTCCAATCGAAGTTGGCCGTGTGGCTTGGGTCTGCTTCTTAAATGGCGCACACAAGATAAATCGTTGAAACGGAAACTTAGTATGTCATGCCGGAAGGGGGGCAGTTCTGCGATGAAGACCACTTCAAAGGTACAGACGGTGGGAGGGAAACCGTCTGTGGTTGTCCTTCGAAAAGTTCAGGGTTGTACAGTTGTCCTCGTCATTTTGGTCAACTCTTAGCGAAATAAAATTTTAGGTTTTTATTACTTGTTAATTTTTTAAGTATAGTTTATTTAAACTTAAAAAATAATGCAAAATACATTCTACCAAAAGCGATCAATGAGCAGGACAAACTGTTGCGTTGAATCCCCCTCTTCAGAACCATGTGGAAAAGATGCAACGACACATAGTTCTGCAGCAGCTTCTTGTTCGGGTTTTCCGGAAGCAGGAAAACATGCCAGATTGCGGTTGTCCGAGAAGTTTCCTGTCGTCTTTAATGATGATGAAGAAGATTTCGTTCCTTTATTTGCTGACCAATGCATAGCTGCAATGTTGGACATTGTAGATGGATGTCCTTCAGCTGGAGATGAACCGAGTGATTGAACGAGTTTTTCAGCTTGAGTGAGTTGAAGAATCTTATCGAGAATGACAAGTTAATCTTGTTATTGCTTAGAATCCATATAATCGTTTTAGCGGAACTTGAAATGATTTTCAAAATCCCATTACATCTTCAAACTTAATTATTAATAGTCGGAAAATCCTTTCGTAAGCAATAGATAAAAAAGCACCGTCATTATCCCACCGAAAGCTCACCCTTGTCCGTTGACCACAGTAAAGGTCACAGAAAGAGAGTCACCTTAAGCCCCCGGGGACATCCCACACCTTCCAAATTGATATCATAAACAAAGCTTCTTAATAGCCAGAACTGTGTTTCTCAAAATGGTCCACGTCGTCGTCTTTTGGTTTTCTTTTTCTTGTGAAGACCTTCCAAATCCTTGTGCCGGGTCATTGAGGGGTTGGAGCCGGTCAAAGGCCGTGACCGGTTCGGGCGCAATTCGCACCGATGCTGCCTGCGGGGAGCAAAGCGATTATAAAAATATACTTTTTACTGAACGGTCCGGGGGTTTGGTTCATCGTCAGCGTTTTTGGGATGTTTTTTTCTTCTTGCAATGACTTTCGATTTAGTAAATCGGATTTTTAACTTAATATCTTTGATGTAAGTTCAAAGAGTTGATTTGTCCTTCCCGTGTTATAGCAGCTCGGTAGGCACGTCGATGTTAGTATGAAAAGTCTTGTTTTTAAGTTTAGTTTAAGATTTCCAGCTTATCACTTTCGACATCCATGTTTCCAAGGTCAACCCAAACTAGCTCCATATTTATGCTTAGCTCAGGAAGATCTAAATTATGAACCTCTTCATAGCACGCACCATCACGCCCAATCCCGAAACCCGTCAATCTCGCATCATCTCATGTATATTTAAATTGGCTTTTCCGTCAACTACTACTATCTCAACCGCCTCGATTTACATGTCATCATAAGGCTGCAAAAAGAAGTGACAAACATTGTCCAACCTAGCACACAATGCTTGAAGTTTGTACGGGTCGACAAGGTCGTCCCCGCAAACCCTTTCTCAAACAATATTAGTGCACAACAACGGTGTGCGGTTGTCCCTTATGCAATGTCACCGCGTGAGTAGCAGTAGGCCTTGACTTGGCGATAAGAGCCCGGAAGGTTGGGTGGGATTTTCGTAATGTTCAGCGCCTGCTAATCTTGATTTGTGCAAACACTTTGTCCGGGCGAAAGGGCCGGATCCGGGCAGATAGAGCCTGCTCAGTTCATGCCACACTCGATGCCGAAGTTAGTCCTGTGGACGGAAAGGGCAGGGTTGCGGATTTGCGGGCGGGGTGGACTGCGGCGCTATCAAACCATCTTATGAATGGGGATGCTGCTTTAATGAAGGTTTCCGGAAGGCAACGGACGTGTCAACGCCGGCCGGTATGTGGGAGGGAAGGTACATGATCTCCACAAGACAATAGATGGCGTGGTTCTTCAGAGACTGGATGACCTTCGTGAAGTGGAAATATGGCGTGAAAAATGTTGTCTTTTTGAAGTTTTCAGCAAGACTAGGACTTTGCAATAGATATGTTTCAAATGACCTTTTAAGGGGTTAAAGTGCAATTCTTCTATCTTTAAATTAAAGATTGGTTCAAACACCATTTGTACTAGCTTCAAAAACTCTCATTCCCCCATTTCCACCCATCAGCAGACCCCATAAAACGCAAGTAGATCGCCGTAATCACTCATAAACAAACTGTGGCAAAAACGGGCGCCCGGAAATTTCCAATTTCTCTCGCCGAAGCAAATTAACGACTTCCTTCCAATTTGCTACCAGCTGGGCTGACGGTCTCTGTGTGCACGTACGCCTCTGTATGTGTTCATGCAGGTCAACCCAGTAGAAAATCGATCAGTTTCAAACCTTGCCCGCCCCAGGCGCTTTTCCCGGTTCTGCAACCGGTTCCGATGCAAGTTCAATGTTGCCACCTCTGTTGCCATCGTCCGGGTTTAGTGCCCATCAATCAGGGCGAGTGGCCAACTCAAATTGATTGGTCTAGGCCACCGGACGATCCGCCTCAATATAAACTCGGGCTTTGAAATTGTTTTCCACACTCCAATCGGCGTTTGTACACGTTTTGTGGCAGAGGGAGCTGACATCGCCTACATCGAAATTCACGTGCTTTAATGGAATCGTTGTAATTGAACCAAATCGTTCCTCAAAGAGTTGTGTTTTTTACGGGCCGCACGTATGTCAAGCTGACGTTTGAACTTGGTAGACATTTTGTGCAAAGTGGCGCAAAAGAACGATAAATAACACGTGCCTTAAAATAGGCACTTTTATCGTCGACACGTGCGTGCGTACGTCCCCAGAACAACCAGAAACACCTGCAATTAGTCGCAAAATTGGCTCGATAAAACACGTTTTCTTGCCGCCGGCGGTGAAATCGAAAAAGGTGTCGCAAGTTGCGTACGGAACGTATCGGAAACGACGTTCAACCGGCTATGATGAATTCTCGTTCACTCCCACAACGACGAGCTCTTAGCGGCGCTACTGGTGCGCCCAGAACATGCTGAACACCCTCAACGAATCCGCTGCTTAAGCTGGAACACAATGCAACGCTATAGCGTCGCAAAACTTAAGATTTCTTAAACGAGCGTGATGTAAGCCCTTCAACTTTCGAACGTTTTAAAGCGTCAAACTTCAACAAATCGCTCACCACGAATCACAAGCGTACCGCTTTCACTCTAAATCCAGCTTAAGGCCCGGCAAGCGCCACCGCATCGCATCGCGCTGCGAGATGTTTTCTATAAATATTGACGCGCGAGTACCGGTGTGGTGCGTTGCGCTGCGTTGGCCCACGCCGCGACGGTGATGATGATGGCGCGTTGAGGTGAAGGTGGTTAGGAATATATGAACTCCCACACCTACCTATCCACCTCCTGGACTTCCAACGCAACGCATCGTAGGTTGGCGGGTGGTAGGGTATTTCGACTATTGTTTGTACTTTTTGGGTAAATAAATTAAGGAATCAGCGTTTATGAAAGTTTGAAATATTGAACTAAACTCTTCTCAACATCAATACATAAATTAGGGTAAAACAACGAACGCTTACCCTAACGGCTTTGCATGATGCTTGTACTGCTCAGTTAGAGTTATTGAAAGTTTACCGCTTTATGTTTCGTTATTACTACTTGATGAGATGCTGATGTGTGCGGTGTTTAGGTTACCGTGCCCCATACCTCTGTTGTCGTCAACTGGGCGATGATCGCTTTTGATAAACGATTTATTGCACCTTTAAAAATGGGTATGAAGTGATGGAAGGGACTTTATGTTAGCCAGGTGTGTAGAGGAACAGAATCTAACTCCATCGGTTTCAACTGAAATCGAGTGATAAATAGCTCGATAAAAAGTGAGCAAACATTTTTACGAAATAAATTGATCAAACAGCAAATTGGATGGAATTAGAAGCGAGTGCTTAACCTGCCAAACATACTAGAATTTCCCCCAATTCGTTAAAATTGGACGTCCAATTTGATAGTTTACTCAAAATTCCAACAAAAGTATTTTTCATAAAAAAAATAAAAAATAATTTTAAAATCATAGTCATTTCCCGTTACTCAGGTGTCAGAAATCATTTAACATGTCATTTTATCGAAAATTTAATGTTTTTTTTAAATTATCACCTTACTGAGGAAAGGCTATAAAATCACTCGAAAAATGAACTTCTTAATTCGACCTCGTAGACCTACCTTCACGTATATCTATCGACTCAGAATCAAATTCAGAGCAAATGTCTGCAAGTCCGTGCACCGAAAAATATGCACTCGATTATATCCGGACTGGCTGAACCGATTTGGACCGTTCTGGCCTCATTCGATCCGTCTTGGGGTCCCACAAGACCCTAGTTAATATTATGAAGTTTTGATAAGTACTTCAAAAGTTATGCTAAAAAACAATTCTGGCTAAAGTTTGAAAGATTGTAAAAAAGGGTGGTTTTTGTAAGCAAACCCGTCTGATCATACATTTTTAGAAAGGTATTTGAAAGACCTTTCCAACAAGCCCAAAAGATTGAAAATCTGATAACCCTTTCAAAAATTATGAGCACCTAAGTGTCATTTGTACACATTTCAGAGGCTGGATCTCAAATATTTTGATGAAAAAGTTGTCCGGATCTATCCGGAGATCTGGCTCCCGGGATTTAGTTGATTTGAAACTCCTGGGAAAAATGAACAGATATATTTTTTACTGCCTTAAGGCTTACAAAACTTTAAAGTAATATAACTATTGAAAGTGAACAATTTTCATGAAACAGCCCCGTAGGTGTTGTTCTAATATTACGTCCAATGATTTTTGGGATTCTAGACCTCATACTCCATGTAGATATGTTGTAAGAAGTAAAATTTAGATAAAATTTGTAGGTTTAACATTCTTACTACAGAAACAAATATGTACATAATTGTGAGGAAGGCACCAACCACCATCGGTGGATTAAGTAACGTTATTATTTAGAAAACATTTTTGATTTTTTTTAATTATGTTTTTTTATACGGATACTTTTCAGAGCGCTGGAGGTAAAATCCTAACATCATTTTACAAAGTTATAGAGAAAACAACAACACAAATTTTAGTGCATAAACATAAGAAGCTTGTTTGTGTTCTTCACAAATCAGTCTGGTACTAATATTTTTAAATGTTTTTGTTACCCCTCTCTCCCCCCCCCCCAATGATTCAATTTAATTGCAATCTGCTTAAATAAATTTAAAATGTATTCTCCTGCATTTAAAATCATTTTAAGCAGGTTTGGATTCATTCTAAAATCTTTAGGATTCCCGCGACTCCGCCTAGAACCGAGGGACAAAAACTTTGGAAAATATTTGCATTCCCAAGTATCATTTTAGGCTTTGTCAAAGCTGTCACAACCGCTATAAAACCTATCAGCCAAAACCAACATTAAAACAACCTCTGTAAAAACCCAAAAGGACCTCCGCAAAAGGTTGTCACGACCTATTTCTAAAACCTACATAGGAGTTCAAGGCTTGACAACTGAATCCTAACAACATCCTCAAAGCCTTGATAAAACCTTTGTTAAAATCTAGTCAGCAGTCAATGAAAAATGAAATTTCATACGTCTTCAAACGTCTTATGCCAAATAGGTTTTAATTTGGCAAAAAATAAGTCTTTGATAAATAATAGATATTGGAGGTAATCATCATAATATGAAAGCTTATTTCTCGCAATTGGTAGCTCAAATTCAGTTGCGGTTAAAATATTATTATTAAATGTAGGGGAGATAAAGCCAAAAAAAACCAACTCGCTTCATAAAAAAATCATTATTTTGTAACCAATGTAAAAAAAAAATTATTGTAATTCTTTGAAAAAAAAGTTCAAATTATTTATAAACATCATTCGCTATATTAATTCTATCAGAAATTCAGGATAAATGAGTTTTTTCGTCAAATTTAAATCAAATTTCTCAGTTCTCTATTTTTTCGCAAAAAGTAACATTTTGAAAGCTTTTTTTTCGTAAAATAGCGATAACTCCTGATGTTTACAAGCAAACTCCTTATGTGTATATATCAAAAAATTTTGTAATTATCTGCTCTACAATTTTGCAGAACATTATTATACTCTAAAAAATAACCCTGCAAAGCTAGAAAAAAACGCTAAATTTTAAAATGAAAATTTATGTTCTAAATGAAAAATTACCCTTCATTGTCAATGTAGATTCAAAAGAACATTAAATTTCTTTGAAATGACATGTTCCAAAGTTTTTACGGTTGAGTTACGGAAAATAGCAGAGTTTTTAAATTTTTTTAATGTTTTTCTCGATGAAAAATACGTTTTTTCGGAATTCTGAGCACGCCATCAAATTGGGCGTTGAATTTTACATAAAAGTCCCTTTGACACCAAATTTCTATCTCATCAACGTTTCAGGCTGCAAACTATTGAAAACACCTCTTTTTTCGCATGGTCAAAAATGGAAGGGGTCGTACCGATCCTCCGTCATGAGATATCAAAAAAACGGACCTCGGATTCGTAATCAGGGATAAAAGTTACCCCTAAGGACAAAGTTTCACGCAAATTGAAGAAAGGTCGGGGCAACTGCTGTGTGAGTTGGCGGAGAATCACCCACCTTCCAAATTGACACAATTTTTTACTGTAAGATCTTAACATTAAAACAAATCGAATAAAAATGCATATATCTTGAAAACAGTGCACTTTATCGAAAAATATGTTAAGTGTACCGCGAACCTACACCTATTTTTGTCTGAAAAGACCCAATCAAAATAAAAAAATTGACGACACCAAAGTGATCTGAAAATTCCTTCGAAAGATACATATCACAGGCCCAATTTTATGAACAGCTCGCAAAGTTGTATGCGGCCTCGTATGCAAATACACTTGATACACAATTACATGTCACACAACAGTTTTGAAAAAAAAAAATATGTTTTTTAATCTTGGAAAATATTTTGGATTGTTTACTTCTAGAAATCAATCATGAATTTTCGAAAGTTTTTTTTTCGGAAAGTTGAAACATTTGAAACACAATTGTAGAAGTTTTAAAGTAGTTAATGCAACGAGGTTGCAAAATGATGTTGATTTCAAGTACTAGTTCTACACGAAAATGGGATCCATCGCCAAATCAACGGAATGATTTGCTTGGTTTTGCTTTGCAGATATTTCGTCATTTAGTACTTTTCGAGAAAATCGATTTTTAAAGTTTGTTGGTAAATAATTTCAAAATTATGAATGATAGAGCCAAACGGTTCTTAAACTATCGCTAAACAAACGCTCCAAGTTTCAACTAATTTGGTTACACCAGTTAAAAGATACAGTAAATAATGTAAACAAAAATCTGAAAAGCACGTGTCACAAGTGTGTTTCGAAAGTAAAATTGTACTACGTGTCACAAGTGTGCACAGAATTCCCATACAAACTAAAATAAGCTCAAATCAATGGTTTAATTGACTAAATCAGTATATTTTTATAAACAAAAGGTTGCATTGCCTTTAGAAAGTATGTGTGTACATAAATTTGTGAAAAACAAGATTTTTTTCCACATTTTCCAACAACATGTATGACGTGTCACAAGTGTGCACGATCATTTTGATGATAAATTGGTCTATGTCACAAGTGTGTATTGCGATATCCGGGAAACGGAAGCGAGTTTCCAAAATCGGGTTAAAGCATCTTGTAGTGTTTGTTAAGTATAGCAAAACGTCATAATTAACTCATTTTCGACCAAAATGGTCTATGTTTTGTTTGGATGACCATTCTGTGCATTGCCCCGAAGTTTGGTTGATTTTGGATGCCAGAGTCCCGAGTTATAATTGAAAATGTTTACGGTAGTCGGGCATGTACGTGTGTCAAACGCGTTCTGACTTGAAATCCCTTTGGCTAGTTGTCGCACTTACATCAATTTTCAGGGTGTGTCAAGTTAGCACGAAAAGATTAAAACTTTGAATATCTCATTGTGAGCTGCACAAAATGACGTTCTTAACTCAATTCGGCCCAAAATACGCGTACGACAAGTTAGCACGACGGCGACGAAGTGATACCTATAGAAATTAAATTTATAAATCTTATCTCCTTTTTCCTGTTAAAAATTTTACAAGTGACAACATTTTTGAACTAAGTGGAACAGTGCGGTAAAAAGGATACCTCAAATAAAATTGATTTGTCATAAAGCCTTGGTTACAAAGTCATTAATTTCAACGTGTTAGTAAATAATAGCTAGTAAGAAACCATTAGACCGATTCTTAGCGAAGCTACACCAAAATGTCACTTTTTTCAATTTTCAATGTGATTTTTTAATATGAAAAATTTCATTTTAATTATGATCTTATAATTGCAATGTGCTTTAAATGCGTTTTCTTATCTGAAATTCCAAAAAATATTGACCAAATAAGGTCTGCAAGTCATTGAATGGGAGAGGAGTTTTTTTCATAAATCTGCTCCTTTCGTTGTCCCGTCACGAAAAGAAATGGCTGGCAAAAACTCAAATCTCAACCAAATCTTTTAGTTCAAGGAGCAAAAGATTCGTTTTTCAATTTGTAATAATGTGTAGAAGGGCAAAAGTTTTAATAAATCAATCTGGCAAAACTGTGTTGATTTTTTTGGTGTGCCTTTTAAAATTCCAGTTTTACGATATTTTCCCGTCACGCTACGTTTTCATTTCAGGAGAAGCACAGGTATAATATTGTTCATTATGCATGTCATTTCTATGTTGGAAAATCAATTATCTTTTCAAATATGTAATAACATTGGGGGATTTCTTCTTTAATTGTGCCACTACAGCCAAAACGCTGAAAAAAACTTGGGAATTTTTTGAAAAGGAGCCGAAGAATCGGTCATTATGTGAAAAGGAAGTCTATTTGTAAACTGTTCAAAACATACAGAATTTTGTTTTGAAATCATTTCCAACAAAGATTTGCCAACTTGCATACAATATTTCTTCCTACTCCAAAAATATTTTTGAACAGAATTGTTTGTTTGTGTTTGTTCAATTCAAATCTAAAGAAGCATAACTTTACGACTCAAGTACTGAATACTTGAACTTTTCAGCACACAAGCGATTGGCATAATCAACTATTACTTTTATTTTTGGCCACTTTAGAATAACAGGAAAAGTAATGTTCCAATTTAACTTTGATGGAGTGAACATTCGTTTTATCAAATTTGAGTACGTTAGAAAAGTTTTCACAGTAGTTCTTTCGTTCTTGACAGCGGGAAGATCCCTGACTTAGTGGGGATCTACCATGATCTACCATACAAATACACAGTTTAAACAATTAAATTTTGGACATAAACTTACTATGCATAACAAAATGATCAAAGTTGGAAAAAATCCGGGAGGGCAAATTTCAAATTCAAAGTAATTACATATTACAGTGATTGTAATCTTTAGCTGAAATCCAATTGAGGAAACCAAACATTAATCGAAACTTTAGGACACCTTTAAAATAAGCTTTAAATTTCTTAATTTTTTATCGCTTTGCTCCAAAAACATCACCAGAAAGCAGCTCGCTTTAAAATTTAAACTTCGCCACCAGCCAAACCCAAACTGATCAAATTATGCAGCAAAATCATGTTGTTCGTACGTAGTATTACTGCTCTCCTTTTCGCAGTGCACTATTGTTGCTGCTCACTTTGCGAGCTGGCACGATATTCCCCGAGTGCTGCTGCTGCTGCTCTACATTTTCACATTGAAATGAGTAAAAAGTGTGCCCAGGAACAAAACCTACCGAAAGATATAGCATGCTCGACTCGACTCAACTCAAAGAAGAAGGTTGTGAAGAAATAGAAAGCAAATAGCTAGTAGTGCTAGTGCTTTCATTACCCCCTTACTCTGCTGCACTTTTCTTCAAAGTAGTTTTTACTGAAAAGTGGAACATCACCCAAGGACGCCGACTTTGGACGGTCTTCCAGTTCTACTCTGAATGCGGATCATGAGTGGGAGTCGCAGTGGAGCAGAAGAGGTTTCATGTTGCACTTTTTTTTTGGCTCAGTTCAAAAAGCTTTAAGCTTTGAAAGCTTCAGATTTTTGACACTATCCGAGCGACTTTTTTCAATCTCTGTCAATTGGTAATGACAAAAATGCCAATGTAGAGTGTTATGTTATACATGGCCAATACGACAAAGATCTTTGCATAAAGCTTTATTTAAAATGAATCTTTTGAATGACTTTTAATAATTTTAAATCAAGTCTAGGTTCATAAAAAATATAAACAAATGATCATCCATAAACCAGGTGGAATTTCAAGAAAAAACATTTTTTTTGGTTCGTCATTATCGCTCTGTTGAAATCTCTCAGGTCCAGTATGAAAAATCGTGAAAGTTGACACTCATACTGCCCAAACTTGTTCGGATCGGTAAATGTCCCCCAGTAAGAACATCCCACCGGCCAAAATTTCAATTTTCACGATCATTATAATAAGCCGTTAAGTTGAATATCTTGAGCTTTGTCAAAAACAAAAGCGTTTTTGTACGATTTGCTTCGTTTTTTTTTGCTGATTTCAGAGAGAATTTCTTCTATTGTTGTTTCACAAAAACCTTTTCCCAAGATTAACACCAGGGGATTTTTGAATCTATTTCTAGCACTACTGTCAAAGCACCAGTTCCCCCCAGCCTGCATCCATTTCCAGTGAATGCTGTGAGCCCTATTTTTCACGCCCCAGAGTGCCAAACCCGGAGGGAAAAATAGTCTCGTCCCAAAGCTCGAGGCGACACTTTGGAATCGATAACAAGTATGGCCACAACCACTGCGACCCGTGCTGACCACACCGGACCGGACCGACCGGAGAAAGAGGAAGAAGAAAACCTCCGACCTCCGTTTGGTCATGATTTACTGCCAATTTTGGCGAAAGCTGCTGCTTCTCCGAAAAGTATCACTTTGGTCAGTTCGGTCAGTGTGCTGGTTCCAAGAGAAGAAGCTTTAGGTGGGTAGCTTTTCACACGTGTGTGTGTGTGTGTTTCCGGAGAAAAGGCTTTGATGTTTGTGTCTGTGCTTTCAACTTTGATGCCCTCTAAGCCTGGGGAAAGGAAGTGAACGAGGTGTTTGGAGTCATCATTATTGCAAAAAGGCTCAGACGAAACTTGTTTATTGACACCCGGGTCTGAGCCGGCCAACGGGTTGTGGCGTTGATATATATTTATGGAAAAGCACTGCTGGTAACTCTTTGAAGTTAACTTTGGGTGATAAGCAGGATTTGTTATGAGATGTTCGGAGAGGGTTTTTGTTTGTAAAAGAAAATTCCTTTCTGCTTTTTGGTTTGCTTAATCTCTGAATAAAACCATTAAATTATTTATCAGCAATTAAAATCAATGCAAATCGCTTGCTCTTCAATAAATTTCAATAGTTTATGCCATTCTTTATCGTGATTGGAAAATCAGTAACATTACCAAAAGCAAACAATTTCGAAGTTGAAAATCGTTAGATTGGCTGATTTGAATATGTTTGCTCAAAGTTTGAAACTTATACTATCAAAACAGCAACCCCAACCCTGAGTAACCTAACCTTTCCTTATCTCGAAAATGTATCAAAAACCCCCAGCTAAATATTCCAAAGCAGGTGAAACCCGCACTTCCTCAAATGGTCGCGCTCATAATCACACGATATTTCCCACCAATATCGAAGGGGCCACGGTTCATCAGGGGTTTCGAGCATTCGAGTTACATAAAAACCACTTTGCTCCCGTAAGCGATATATTTATTATTACAATCGATATTTCCTTCGAAAAGGTGGACCGACAGGACCGGACGGAACCGTTGACGGTCGTCCTCGTCGTCATCATCATCATCGACGTCGGTCGTCATTGTTTTCGTGCGCTGCTCAGGATTCCATGAATACACAAATATTTTAAGAAAACACTTCTTCTCGTCTTCTGCCGGTACACCACAGTTGATGACCTACAGGAACCTACTTGGAATGTGAAACTGCCGGCATTGGACTTTGGTGGGACAGAGCAAGCTTGGCTAGTTGCGTGTCCGGAGGCCTAAATAATTTAATCAATAGGCTGGCAGGAGCGGGCGGAACGTTGGTGGTCTTTGGCCATTTGAGAGGAATTCACGGCGTCGTCGTCCGTGCACGGTGGGTGAAATGTGGACATAACTTTAAAATTTGCAAATCTTTAATGTTACGATATACTATCGAAAATAATTCTGGTTCATTCTCCCCCAACTCGTCGCCGTCGTGCTAACTTGTCGTACGTGCGTTTTGGGCCAAATTGAGTTGAGAGCGCCATTTTGTGCAGCTCATAATGTCTCATCTTTTAACCTTCACAGATCCTCAAAATTCGATTTCAATCCTGAGATATTCAATGAAATCCGAAAAAGCTCCAAAAAAATTTGTCACTTTTCATATGAAAGTAGTTTTAATCTTGTCGTGCTATCTTGTCACTCCCTGAAAATTGATGTAAGTGCGACAATTGACCAAAGGGATTTCAGGTCAGAACGCGTTTTTCGCACGTACAAGTTAGACTACCGTAAACATTTTTAATTATAACTCGCACTTCCTCAAATGGTCGCGCTCATAATCACACGATATTTCCCACCAATATCGAAGGGGCCGCGGTTCATCAAGGGTTTCGAGCATTCGAGTTACATAAAAACCACTTTGCTCCCGTAAGCGATATATTTATTATTACAATCGATATTTCCTTCGAAAAGGTGGACCGACAGGACCGGACGGAACTCGGGACTCCAGCAACCAACTTCAACCAAACTTCGGGGCAATGCACAGAATGGTCAGCCAAACAGAACGTGTCTGTTATTGTTTACATTGCGTGCTTTCGTTTTTGTTTATTCAAGGTCAAACATAAAATTGCGTTTTTCTCGGAACGTCGAAATGGCGGGTGCGACAAGATAGCACGACGACGTCGAACTTACCCAGCAGTTGCACCCCTTTTCAATTTTGGTGAAACTATGCGCTAAGGAGTATTTTTGATCTCCGATGACGAATTCTCACTTTCTAGCAATGCACGAGCCACAACAAACGTCCAACGGGTCATTCCTATACAAAATTTGTTGAACTTTTCAGTTAAAATAAAAATTGAAACTTCTTTTTCGTGAAATTCAGATTACTTATAGAGAATACAAGCAACCCCGTTATTTTGATGCATCTAAATTATTGTTTTTTTTGCTCTATAAATTTTTACAACATTGCTACCCATTTGAGAATAACCCTGCAATGTTACAACGTAATTCTAATATGAAAAAAATTGTTGCTTTTTTGGCCTGTTGCAGATTCGAAAAGTTCAATAAATTTCTCATAAAATTAGATTATGTTTCGTTATATGACAGTTAAAGCAAAGTTTCACGGAAATAAAAGACCTATCTTCTAATAAAATTAGAATGAATCCATAGGAGGGTGGTATGCAACCATCTGTACCTAAAGCGTTGATTTTCTGATAATTAGAACTTCTAAGAAAAATTATAACAAACTTTTGTTTTGAGACTATTTACTATTTATTGAGAAACTCAGCTTCGTTCTTTGTTATGTGGGTCATTCAAACTTTATCGTACACAATAAAGTGTAAAAATCTTTTTTTGCCTTCCTCACCTGAGGTAAGGCAATAATCCTGCTCGGAAAATGAGCTTCTTTCAGAAACGTCGTAGACCCACCTTCATGTAAACCTATCGACTCAGAATAGAAAACTGAACAAATGTATATGTGTTTGTGTGTGACCAAAATTCTTACCCAGTTTTCTCAGCACTGGCTAAATTAATTTAGGTCAAATCGGTCGCATTAGACTCGGTTTAGTGTCCCATATGTCGCTATTGAATTGTTTGAAGTTTCGATAAGTAGTTCAAAAGTTATGTATATTAATGTGTTTTCACAAACATCCGGATCTCACATAAATGTATGTAAACTATGTCCGACCCATTGTTGGTAAAGTAATCGAAAGACCTTTCCAATTTGTCCAAAACATTGATGATCTGTCAACCCTGTCTCAAGTTATGACCACTTCAGTGATATTTGTGTACTTTTTTATTCCGTTCAAATGTATGTGTCCCATCTGTCATCCCCTGTTTGTAAAGAGTGAGGAAGGCACCAACCACATGGCTGGATTAAGTTAGTTTTTAAAATTTTCTTTAACTTTCTAAATCTACAAGAATACAAAGTGGGATTGATAAACTGATATTGCGATATATTTCTTGAAACAATTCATTGGCGTCAAACTCCCCTTTTGACAGTTAGTCCGGTTTTTAGTTGTCAAAATAGTTGGCATGAAAACCGGATTTTGTGTGGAGATTTTTAGAAAAATGAAAATTAGACTATTTTTTTTAGAGAAAAAAATTACATTTAACGTGAAGACTTCCATCATTGTTATGATTTTTCGTTCAAAGATCTAAATTTTGCGTCGCTTTCAATATTTTGACAAAATTTCTTCAACAACTGGGTAATAATAGTGCCCTACACATGCTGATTCTTTTTGGTAAAGATTATCCCATTCCTAGTAAAGTTATGGAAATCATCATTAATCAATAATTGCCAACTAGGACGTCAATGACTGTGCCACAAAATTATATAAATTTTGAAGCACAATTGATTTAGATAAAAAAATCCTTCAGTGGCTTCAAGAAGGCAACAACCGGCACATGCTGATTCCTTTTGGTGCTGAAATTCATTAAACTGGATTTAATACAGAATATTTTATAGTGATGATCAATTCTCTTCGAAAATGATCAACGGCTTCACCTTAACTGAAAGAGTTTTTTGGTTTAGATTGGTAATTGGTCAATCTGGTGAAATTCGTCCGGAAAATGGTCAACTTTCCATTTTTCTGAATATTTCGATTTGAAATCTGAGTTTATTGCTAACTATTTTGTGAAAGCTGGAAACCCCACTTTAACTTACCTATTTCATATGCAACGATCGCGGTGAATAATGTTCAACCACAGTTTTCTGTGTGACCGTTATGGTAGATGATTCGCAAGATTTTTGGCAGTTCAAGCTAACGATTTATTTCAAAAAAATCTAACAAAATCAGTTCAATTCATTTTAGATTAGATTTTCATCTATATTGGACCTCCAGTAATGAGTTTCAGATTGACTGTTAAATTGCAGATTGGAAATTTAAAAAAAGATTTGCGTCTGTTTTTTGTGCTTCAAAGATGAGGTCAAATCTTGAAGAAAAGTACACTCAACTGGCAGTCGCATGATTGTGATGCATGGCGGCATGAAAGTATATCAGAATCTGCATGAAATCTGACCTCATGCATCTTTTGCGATATAAGGGTATGACATTTTTGCCCGTTACCGACAATTATCGACATTACCGACAGCTTTTTGGTTGTGTTTCACAAAAAAAACATCTTAACAAAACGAAGACTGAACGACCAACTACTTGATTATTGATCCGACACGCTACCATCGCGCCATGGACGCTTGATGAAATGTGTTTGAAAGAGCACCAACATATTCTTCTCTTTGGAGTGTTGCTCGGGGACGGGCCAGCATTATATGTGTTGGTGAGAACTGCAGATCGCTGAAATGTTTACACGCGGGCAAAAATGATCTACGGGCTTGCTGCAAAAAATGTTATAAAATGTGACATTTTCTGCAGGAAATCCACTGTTGCAAATTTTAATATATATTTTTCCTTTGGGTGTACCTTTCATTTGCATCTACAACAGCTTTAATCGGTTGAAATGGAGCAAAGTTATGATTTTTTGGAAATTATGGTTTTTGCAAAAAAAAAAAAAAAAATTACGAAAATGGCCACTTTGGGGACCACCCTAGCACGGTGTAGGCCACCCTAATGGCCAGACAAAAAATACGGGTATAATTATGTTGGCCAAGGAACCCCCACACATACATCGAGCCCGATCGGAGAACTTTTTTTTCGGCTTGTGTCCTTTTCAAATGGAATTGCTGTTTGTTGATATATGAATTATTTGTTGTTTATTAAATGTCAAACATTAAAACGCGTTTTTCTCGAAACGTCAAAAAGCGCCATGGGGTCTGGAAGTGAAATTGAGTCATACAAATTTCAGCATTTTTGTATGACCCAATCTGATGATGGTTGTCAAGTATACAAAAAAGCATTTTTAATTTTAATGCAAAAAATGACAACAAAATATTTTTTCAATGGATCAACTATGGTCGCCTTGGAACGAGCTGTCAAGTAGGACCTTTTCTGTTAAGAAGGGCCGCGATTTTTTTTAAATTGATTGAAAAATCCATTTTAAATCCTTTGCGGTCGTACAAAGGGTCGTTGTACTCAGAAAATTAAGCTTTATCGTGGTTAACAATAACATCACAAGTTTAGGCTTAATTTTAGAACTCAATTATAGTTGGAATTGGAAAGCTCCAACTTCTCATATTCTAATATTTTTGCCAACACCACTGCCTTGATTAATTCAATGAACAAGTTCTGCGACCTCATGGTTGATTGTCTATCAAATTTTGAAATGTATTTTATATACAGTCCAGAATGGATTATCGCGAGACCTTGGAAAAAATTCACTTCGGATAATCGAATCACGAAAACAAAAATTTTTTGTCTTTATTTTTGATTGCCGAGGGTTTAAATGACCCCTGAGAAGTGATTTAAAATGTTCAAATCCAAAACTGTGGCCAAAATGGCGTAGATGAAGTATTGAAAATGCATTTTGTAATTTAACAGGCATTCAAACTCTCAAATTAGACTAAAATGTGGGTTTCGTGGCGCAGGGGTAGCGGCTTCGGCTGCCGATCCCGATGATGCTATGAGACGCGGGTTCGATTCCCGCCTTATCCACTGAGCTTCTATCGGATGGTGAAGTAAAACGTCGGTCCCGGTTTCTCCTGTCTCGTCAGAGGCGCTGGAGCAGAAATCCCACGTTAGAGGAAGGCCATGCCCCGGGGGGCGTAGTGCCAATAGTTTCGTTTTTTTCGAGGTCACAGAACTCTAATTTTACATAAAAAGTAAGAAAATTTAAACAACGAACCCATATAAATAAATCTTTAAACTTCAAAGGCCGAAGGATTTGCTCGAAGGATTGTATGAATAACATAACTCGACATTTTTCAAGATGATGTCAGTAAACGCTTCAGTTTTATCAAGGTATGATAGAACCTCAAGTTTCTGAAATCGCTCTCATCGACAGAATTGAGTTTTAGGGAACTTCCTGCAAATAAATAAAATTTTAAAATTCAGGTTTAAACGGGATGGAATCATCATGAGTATACGCAATTTCTGCAAATTTCATTATATGACCCAATCTAAACACAGACCCAATGTTTAATTTTTATCATGTACCGCCAACAGGGAAAAACTGGGACTGTTTGATGACAATTCTAACCGAAACCTATTATAATTAAAAAAAAAAGTTTTATGTATCCCAATTTGCCCCAGATGATGGTTAAATATTATTTTAACAGGATTATTTACACCAGTAGTTTTAAGCTCGCTTTCATTTAAATTTATATAAAATGTTTGTTTCACAGTTTGGTGGATAACGTGTGTTATTTTAAATACATTTAAAGAACTTGCCTCACTCGCAACATTCCACTATCCAGAAACATTCAGTCCTGTTCAAAGGTGGCAGAACGTGGCCTCACCGGGCATTGCTCACCAATAAGTGGGCCCCTCTCAGCGGTTGGTGGCAGTGGACTTTCAATCTTTCGCGTTTGTCATTTTCCAAACGTCTTTTGTCTTCGTAGTTCTTGAAAATACCGTTCCACTCCCAGAGGGGCGGCGGTCCAATTGATAGAGGGTTGCGCGGTAAGGAGCCAGCTATTTTATCGATTTACAGTCTGGTCTAACTACTCCGCCAAGCTGGAGGTATCGAAGTCAAATTGAACGCTCGTGAATTAATTAGTGACCTCTCTCCGGCGACGGCGGAGCTTGGGGATGTCGATCGAGCTTCAGGACTTGCAGGCGAGCTGGCAGGTATAATTAGAGCGATTTTGCAGTGGTGACGACGTTCGACAAGTACGACGGGACCATCCCACTCGTGACTGCTGACGAAAGGGACACGACACGTGTGAGGGAAGTTGAATCATGGCAGGGACTTAACGGTGTGGAATTGTGCACACACGAACTGCTGATTAGGGAAGAGGCGTTTTGACGCTTGGTTGGAAGTATCAATATGTGATATATTCATCAAATATGGAGGCTCGAGTTAAGATGTAAAGTGATGTGTACTTTTAACTTTAGTCGAGCTCTTTAAATATGCTTCATTTATGCTGAAGCTATGAATTTGAACATTTTTATCGAAGCAGCTTCAGGAAGCTTTATGATTTTTGCCGTAAAAAAGTAAAAATTTGAGAAAAACATTTTTTTTAACTTTCAACGTTTGGTTAAGAAGCTGTTGTGATTCTTTCGAAAAAATATGAAAAAAAGCAAAAAACAAACAAGCGTTTGTACTTATCTTTGTAAAGGAAATCGATGACATCAACGTTTTGAACATCTTTCAGTATCTATATTTGAGATTTCATCATCAGTGAGTCAGTATCTTTCGCGCCCGAAAAAAGTATCCTATTTATCGATAGTAGATATTTGCAAATCACGTAAAACACACACAAAAACGCACACTTTTATTCCTTCTTCTATGCTTCACTAATGGCACAGCAATAAAATATCCCTCACCTCCCTTCTCACCACCTCACCCCACAAATTGATCCTTCATCGGCAGGCAAATTGGAAGCGCCCCCCAGTATTAAATTTAATGTTTTCATGTGTTTAATGCAAAATTTATGACCAATCAATGAAGGCAGTTAGTGTGTATTTTTATTTCATTCCAAGCATCCAAGTCCTTTTTTTCTGCTGCCTTCCTTGTCCAGAGTTAACGAAGCAAATGAGACTCTCTGTTTTTTTTTTGCGTTAGCCTTTGCAAGTTTGTGCAAGCAAAAAAAAAAAGCACGCAGAAAAACCGCAATAACTTTACGATCAAATAAACATTGCGTCGTCCACCCCACCCACCATTCCCTCTCTCGTGTATTAAGAGAAGAAGAGCCGGGGTTGTCCGCTCATAAATTGGCTCGCCTTTGGCTATTTATACCTCACTTTGCAAGTTGAAAGTTTTTTTTTTCCGGCAGGAGGAAAAACGAGACAGGGATATTAGTATTACTCTCTCTCTCTCTCGGACAGCCTAATGCCTGCGGCGTCAGCTGACGATCGTAATCCTTCGAAGGAAATTCGAAAGAAACTTTTTGGTTTTTGGAAAAATGTGGTACCTTTGCAAACTTGGTTTTGGTATTTGTGAGCAGGAAAAAAGACCAATTTGCAATTTCTTCGTGAAACTACTTATTTTTCATGTCTTTGGCGTCATCCATAAAGTATGTCACGGGGGGAGGGGGGGGTCTGAGGAAGTGTGACATTGCATGTTATAAGTATAGGAAAAGTGTGACAAAGGAAGGGAGGGGGGGGGGGGGGTAAATTTTGGCTGATTTTATGTGACGTACTTTATGGATGAAGCCTTTCTCGAACGACAAAATGATAAAAAATAAAATAATCGAAATGCAGAACTTTTCAGCGAGGTTTACCGTACTCACGTACTGAAACAATTTCCTTTTTGCAACTTGTTGCATAAACTACTCTTAATCAAGAATAATAATATCATAATGAAGTAATCTTAGATAATTAAACAATTAAGAAAATGATTTATTTAAAAATATTTAAAAATTAAAAAAAAACATGCATTTTTAAGAAATTACCATCAAATTATTTTTTTTTGTCAAAATACACTGGTAAAAAAAACACAAAAACATTCATCAAAACATCATAGAAATAAGAAAAGTTCCCCATTCATTCTTTTGTCGGTTGTCGTCAAATTGTTTTCACTTCGTGCTAATCCCACAGCCGCGCGTGTTTGTGTGGGTGGCCCCTCCCCTCAATTCATGCTGTTTGGATATTTCATCTAGCTGATGCGTGGTGGTTTTGGATGTTTTTCCTGTTTATATGTTTTTGTTTTTTGCCTGGTTGCTTTAAGACGCAATCCCCTTCCATGTGGAATCTTATTATGTGTCTTTCTGCTCGCTGGTGACAGAAAACAGTGTTTTTCTGAATTGAGATTGTCCTCTATAAACTTTCTTTTCATGCAGAATTTAATGAAACTTAGATTTTTTTCTTGGAAAACTGTTCAAGGAACAATGACAGAAAGCGGTACGGATCTTTAATTTGCTTTAACATTCTCATTTTTTTTAAATTCAAAGCAGTTTTCGGTTTCTATATTTGATCATTTCTTCAGTATAACTTTTAAATTGAATAATTTCATTGAACGAAAAAAAACAAACCAAAAAAAAATATCATTTGCATTTCCTGGACTCTCCAGCATCTTTCGTTTTATGTTCAGAGTAATATCCCGAAAAGCTTCATTTCCTCCCACAGCCAGAAAGCTCTCGCTTCATCACGTTGGCAGAAAAGCTTTCCCCGCAAATACGGCGCCGTTCAAATATTCCGATCGATTTATTCCGACTCCAACGAGGGAGGGGCACGCGAATAACCGAGCTCTTTATGTGGCCACATAGATCCACAGGATCAGATCTCGTCGACTTTGGTTCCCGGCATTTTATGGGAGCCCTCTATTAGAAAGGAAGCACCGAGCTGTAAACTATAAGAAGTACGCTCCCGGTGGCCGCATTCCTGGAGGTTTTGCTTTCTTGCCGAAGCGAGAAGGCAGCAAAAAAAAAAAAACGAACTAGGCTTTTGGAGGCGTTTCGCTTCGCAGCAATAATTGGAATATTTCAATCCAGCGCGCGTTTATGGCATTTTTTGCAATCTCGATGTGGTTTTGGTGGATTTTCTTCACAGCTCGGGAGGGAAAACTAGCATTCGTTAGCATAAATTGTTAAGGGGTTGTGTTAGGCGATTCTCGTTGCGTAGGGATCAGTGTTGATGTTCCGTAAACGGGGTGACTTTGATAGGTTTGCGATTTTTCCACAACATGAAGAGTAAAATTAAAATACGTACGGAATTGTTTAGAATCATACTGACCGTGGTAGAAAAGTGTTCAAAGTATCTCAAGAAGAACTTTTCATACAATTTTGAAAAGTTAGTTAACTGCATAGTTAAGAAAATGTTGATGAAAGCAATAATTTTAAACTTCTCAAAGTTTCATGATTTTCTCAATGTACATGATTTTGAATCGGAAAATGGAATGCATTTTCGGATTCTTTGGACATTTTTCCACTAGGGGATGGTTAAATAAGTTTGTAAATAATAAATAATATGTGTTTTTGAAACAAAAGTAAAAAAACCAATTTCCAAATTTATAGGCAATTTCAGTTGAACAAATTTCATGAAAAATGTGAAAACTTGTGGTTCGTGCTTCGAATTCAGTATAAAATGCAATATAAATCGATAATTTTGTTAACATAACTGGTTTAAACAAAATTCAGGCAAAATTCCGACTTTTTAGCAATTTAACCTAAAATTTATATGTATTTTGTTGAAAAGCTTATAAACTTGGATAATTTAATATAAACATTGATTTTTTCTTTAAAACTATATCAGCTACTTTAGTGATGGTACATTTAACATTTAAAGTTTGAACATTTAAAAAATGATTTTATCAAAAAAAAACTATGACTGTCAAAGTCACCACGGAATGTAAACTAAGAATTTTTAACGTAACTATTTTTCTAAACACTATAAAAAAAAAAACTTTTTTTCCAAAATAGTGCATGGACTTTGTGTGGCCTACCCCAGTACATGTTTAAAAAATAATAATCTTGAGAAAAACCTTACCTGTTGAAAAACATTCCAAAAACAAATTAAAATCCTGTCAAAGTCATCCCGATTTACGGTACTTGGGATTTGGGTGATTTTGGAATTACATACTTAGGAAACAATATTTGCTTGTCAATATCAAATGATCAATTAACTCAAGAGTGCTCAAAGTTTTTAAATGGCGGGCCAAATTTGATGTTCTCATGAGCTTGCAAGCGAACTGTGAAAAAACGATTATTTAAAAAAATTGATAACGTTATTACAATCTATAAGACTGAGAATACTTTGATCAGCAGAAGTTTTTTTTATAATTTTTTTTTTTACATTTTCATCATTTAAATATTAGAAAACAAAATCTGTCAGTTTTCCAACAGTTTAGTTCAAAAAAGCTTCCAATCAGTAAAATCAATTTAAAATCAACAAAGCTTTACTTTTGCTAAAAATATATCCTTTTTATTGCAACTTGCATTTCTCAACAAACATTACAATCAGGCTAGGCTACTGCAACTATTTAAAAGGTATTTAATCGAGTGCACTTGTATTTTCCCTAAAAATTTTTTTTAGTATCAAAAAAATTAAAAAAAAAAACAAAAAAAAGAATGTAACTTTTTAAAAGTGCTCAAAAATAATCATTGCAAAGGGGCTTTCAACAATTATTCCATTAATTTTGAATAAATGTTGGTATGACTAAATCAGACGTTAGTCACTTAGATTTATAACTCAAATATCATAACTTAAAATCCCGAGATAAAAAGTTTTGAAGTGAAACATAAGTTTGTGGCTCAACCCAGAAAAAAGAGCGTTTTGCCTTCCTCACTGAAGTAACGCTATAATCCTGCTCTAAAAATGTACTTTGTATAAAACGTCGTAGACCCACCTTCATGTATACATATTAGAGTGTAACAAAAATGACTTTTTGGTGGGCATTCAAGGGTTTGTTCCGGTGGGCATACCAAGCCCAAATCCAAAATATGAGCTTGATTGGACGTAACAGGAGCTGGCGCTTTGCATTTGAATTTTAAATGGGATTTGACCCGTAAAAAAAGAATTTTCCGAAAATGTAACTTTTTGAGGCATTTTGGCCACTGAAGCGTTTATTTTCAACATCATTGGCGTGTAGATCCTTGCGCATCTTTTGTATACATAACATTGAAATTTGGAGCACCCTGGAGCTCGGTACAGACCTTCAAAGTTTGTCATTTTTTCGAAAAATCGGCTCCAGCAAAATCAAATGGCGTTTATCTTTTTTGCCATGGCCGGTTTTTCGAAAAAATGCCAAACTTTGATTGCTTCGGACGCCTATGAAATATTTCACGTGAAATGTTTCGCATTTTTGGTAATCTTATAATTATATTTTATTAAATTGTTTTTTACATTAACAACAGCTTTCAAACTAACTTTAAATGAAATTTAATGTTAGAATTCATCAAATAACCCATTTTTGACATTTATAATGCGAACTTGGCAGTGCGTGGCCGAATGGTTACGCTGTCCGCTTTGTAAGCGGATGATTCTGGGTTCGATTCCCATCTGCTGCAACCTTCCATCGGATGAGGAAGTAAAATGTCGGTCCCGGCCTTGGTTGTTAGGCCGTTAAGTCATTCCAGGTGAAGGAGTCTTCTCCATGCCATAAGTACAAACAATACACCAAACCAAGCCTACTCCGGTGGAATCGCTGGCGGCGGTTGGACTCGCAATCCGAAGGTCGTCAGTTCAAACACTGGGGTGGAAGGTTCCTTGGAGTAGAAAGAGGTTTGGGTGCTCTCCCCATTCAAGCCTTCGGACTCCTAGGTTCGAGCAGAAACTTGCAATAGAGACCACAAAAGACCCGGGGGTCGTTAATGTAAATGGTTTGTTTTTTTTTTTTTTTGAATGCGAACTTATATCCACATAATTGATAAAACAAGATAAGAGTACTATTTTAAATTTGATTTGGTCAACCGCGGTGGATTTTCTTGAAATAATTCGAACTGTCAAAAATCCACCAAAGCATCTACCACATTCATGGCTCAAAAAAACTGTGGTAGAAAAGTATCCACCGGTAGATGCTTTGGTGGATTTTTGACAGTTCGAATTATTTCAAGAAAATCCACCGCGGTTAACCAAATCAAATTAACAAAAATACTGAAGTATCCGGGTTTCGAAGCGTCCGAGAATTCGAATCTTGACGTTATTCCAACAATTTTTTTTTGGAAAATCCAGTGATTCCGGGACAATACAAATTCGTCTTAAAGGTGATATTGATAAGATAGAAATACATCAACTGGTACATCAACCTTAACCATCATTTTTAATAAGATCAACAAATTAGGTGGCAAAAAATGCAATCGCTGGTTTTAACTGTACGGATGTGTAATGTATTATTAAACATTTTTTTTAAATTCATCGGGATTAGTGTTATAATTTGAGATATTTTTAATTTACATGGTTTGCATTAATGTGCACCACCTCTCAATTGGTTTCACCATCTTGCATAATGAAAGTAAGCAAATATAATCATATTATATTCAAAATATATTTTCAAAACATAATTTTTGCAATTCCGTCGTGAAACTACTCACTTTTCCTGTCATTCTTGAACGACGAAATAGCCTACTTTTCTGTACCAAAAATAACAGAATCGAATTGCAACACTTTTCAAAACAAATGCTGAAAAGATCTACTTTTCAGCACTCAAATGGGTGCTGAAAAGTTGAACTTTTCAACATTTTTTTGATTTAAACGATTTATTGACAAAATACATGAAAATTTTACATAAAATTTCACTCAGTGTGTGTTTTTTGGAATTGCAAAAAATGTTGTATGGAACTAGTCGCAAAACTTGTTTTTTTCAGCACTCTTCGTATTTATCCAACTCGGTGAACCTCGTTGGATAAATGTACGACTCGTGCTGAAAAAATCCTCTTTTTGCAACTTGTTGCATAAACTACTATTTTTGCACGAGTTTTAGTGTAAAAAAAGTCCGGCGCATAAAATCAAACTTACTTCCTCTCCCATCCTCAAGCAAATCCAAAATTACACATGAATATGATCTAACTGCGAGCAAAAAAAAATCGCAATAAATCTGACTTTATCATCAAATTTGTGTTATCCGTTATCATTTCCCGTCGAATTGAATTCCGTTAGAATGGCTTAGATTGCAAAGTATAACTCTAACCAAATGATTTATATCCTGCCGAACCTCCGGACCAAAAAAGTAGTTTTAGGTGAGGGCAAAAACAAACAGACACCTACGCACACAAAAACATTTGCATGAGTGTGTGTGTGTGTGTGTTTTTGCAAACGTGAGTGTGGTGTGTATGATTTATAGCAACAGCTGCCATTCGCATGCAAACCCAGCAACTATTTCCACAATTTTGGAGCGTCGACCAGCAATTCATCGTGAGCGTGCTATCTTGCCGCACGTCACTTTTTGACGTTCGGAGGATAACGTGTTTTCATGGTTGACTTTGCAAAATAAACAATTAGAACAAACATTTTTCTTGGATGACCATTCTGAGATTTTATTTCCGAAATTCGGTTTCCGGATTTCCGAGTTACAATCAGAAATGTATAGAGTAACTGGCATTTACATGTGACACAACGTGCTCTGACTAAATTCCTTTTGACCGGTTGTCGCACTTGCAGGATGTGACAAGAAAGCACGATCCGATCGCAACTTCCTTCTTAGTGACAACATTTCACGGGATTTTCACGGTTTTTGTTAAATATTTCAGGACTGAACTCGAGTTTTGGGGTTCTGTGAAGTTAAGGTGAGGTATTGGAAGCTGCAAAAAATGGCGTTCTTAGCTCAATTTGGTCCAAATGCGATAAGATAGCATGAGTATGTCGAAAGGGTTGAAGAAAACAGTCACAGTGAGTGTGGCGGGAAAATCAAATCAGTCAAACTGGCTTTGGATGGAGAAAAACCCGCAGTCACGAGTCAAACCAACAGGGAGAGTGAGTACTTAAAGCAAGTAAGTGGAAAATATCGACGAAGAAATACGAACTACGGACGGCCAGTCGGGCAAGCAATTAGTGGAATGGTATTTTGTGCCGGCACTGAAAATTAATTAATTGGATCTACGTTGAGTTGGTTCAGATGGCCGGGCCGGCTCTCCTGGGAACTATCCGTCTGGTTTGGTGAGGCCCGGTGTGCTCGTGTGTCCCACTTAATATACGTTGACATGTTGCAAATTACATCACTTTCGGGAGGTGTTCTTTGATGTTTGATTGTTGATGGGTGGAGGGGGAGGGTTGGGGATATACAATTTGAATTAATTACAAACCAATTGCAACAAGTTTACATCGGCGGTATACAAGATAATTAACTTTCTATTTAAGTCGGCATGTGCCTATTGAGGCTAATTTGCCGATAACAGTTTACAGGTTGTATTTGAATTTCATTTGAGACTCCGTTTCCGTTTGATGACAATAAAAAATCTCCATAATTAGATGAATATCTGAACACTATCTTTATATATTTCAGACTTCCTTTGTGTGTTTTGATATATCGTAAATAATATTAATTTAAATGCGACAACTGGGAAATCTCATGACAACTGATTTTAATTTGACGTTTTCACCTTCTTCTCTGAGGAAAGGCTATAAAATCATTCGAAAAATTAAAAAAACAAAATTCTTAAATAATCTTCCGTGTACATATCAACTCACAATCAAATCCACACGCAGAAAATAAGGCAAATTTGAATCAACAAAACGTTTTGTTGATTTGAAAATCATTATTTTTGTTGAATCACTGAGTAAACCGAGATTCGAACCGAGACACTTTGGATGAGAATCTAGCTCTTAAACGCTGCGCCACGGGAGCATGTTAGAAGATGAGAGGCAGAACGCCAACATGCTCTTCGCACTTTGCACTCTTTTTGCCTTCCTCACTAAGGTAAGGCTATAATCCTGCTTTAAAATGAACTTTTCACAGAAAACTCCTAGATCCACCTTCATGTATATCTATCGACTCAGAATCGAAAACTGAACAAATGTCTGTGTGTGTGTATGTGACCTAAATTCACTGAGTTTTCTCAGCACTGGCTAAACCGATTTTGGACAAACCAGTTGCATTTGATTTGGTTTTTGAGGTCCCATACGTAATTATTGATTTTTATAAAGTTTTGATATGTAGTTCAAAAGTTATGTATAAAAATGTGTTTTTGTATTTATCTGGATGTTGGATAAATGACCGGAATTCGATTCAAATAACGTCATCGTTGGTTAGGTAATCTCAAGACCTTTCCAACGAGTCCAAAACATCAAAGATCTGACAACCCTGTCTCGAGTTATGACCACTTAAGTGATGTATATGTACTTTTGAGAAGTCGGATCACACTTAAATGTATTAAAACTCCGGATCCATAATCCAACCCATCGTTGGTTAGGTAATCTCAAGACCTTTCCAACGAGTCCAAAACATCAAAGATCTGGCAACCCTGTCTCGAGTTATGACCACTTAAGTGATATTTGTGTATTTTTTTTTGCGGATTTGAAGAAAAGCTAGATGAAATTTGTGTCCAAATCCATCGAATCACCAATAGTTGCTCAAGAGTGAGGAAGGCATCAACCACATGGGTGGATTAAGTTAGTTTTGTGTATTTAATTTGCAGTAGATCCGCTTTTCAACGCAATTTCCTTGAGACTGTCACTTTGCAGTTATTGGGTGCAGAACCAAAACCCGTGATAATTTTTATTGAGAAGATCGGAATCGTGTTTATCACATTAATTTTATTGGTGACATTATATTATATTTTTTCGGGTTTGTTTGTTTATCGTTTGAATAATGTAAAAACTTCTTTAAAACAGTTACTTTATTCTATAACCGCGTGTTGGTCCGATCCGGGATGTGAACCCCGATCAACCGTTATAACCACATCAGATTCAACAAAATTACTTCAAAAAAGCTGAACAAAGTATGTATAACGCATTTCGAATACCATGCAGAAATAAAAATTTGAGAAAGTAACCCAACAAAGTGAAACTGTAGAAGTAGAAACTCTTGGCATCAAAAATAAAACACTTTTAAATATATATCGCTTCCTGAGTAAAGTAGGTATTTAGCAAAATCGCAAGAAAAGCAGGTAAAAAAGTAACTCACGTGACTAAGACTACAAAACAGGAAACAAAAATTAACAAATTCCAAAAACAAATACCGTTAGCTCACAACGTTAGCAGCGTTTGCAGGTTGTAATTTTCCCCTCCCAAGCGAAATCAGCTGAGCGAGCATGGTGTGTGCGGTGCATTTAGTCGTACCATACTTTCCCTTCTATTTTCGATGCAATTTGCGCAAATAAGTACGTATATTATATATATTCAGCAGGCAACTCGTGTCCCGTACGCACCTGTTCTCTAAGAAAGACTAGTTCGGTGTCTATAAGCATCTAATTTCGAAAACACGGGGGTTGCACTAGAAAATACTGGTGGAAATAAATGTATATAGAGATATAATGATGGTTTTTGGTTTTGGTTTGGTTTGGTTTGGTTGGCTGTTTGCTCAAGTCTATTATACATGTACAAAACTCTGGTGGTTGCGTTGCAAACTGCAACTTCGGGGATGCACACTGTTTGTTTGTTTTTTGTTGTTTGGAATGTTTGTTTGGTTTTGGTCGAGGGGGAAGCGAGGTTTGAAACGATATTTTCAAACAGTTCAACAGTTTTAATACGGGCAATTAACGGCGGGCAATGAGTGAATGCGGGAAGAGAAAACGATAATGAAGATGAATGAGAATGAGCTTGGGAGATGGAATCTTGCGGCTATCTCGTTGACCTTGGTACGATAAAAATAGAATGGAACTTTTTTTTTAGTTTCTTATATAAATATTCATTCTTATAATTCAGTTTATCGTTTTATTTAACTGTTTTTTTATCCTGAAGAAAAACTTCAGGATTACAATTTTCCACACCTACATCAACCAAAATAAATTCCAAAGTTCAGATTACGCTGCAAAATTTTCTATTTATCTGTTCCTCAAAGGTTATATTTTGAAAACTTTCCAAGTAACTTAAATTTTTAGGAGATCTATAACAGTTCTTCTAGATAGCTACAGCATAGTAGTTTGGACCGTGGCAAGATAAAACTCTCTTCAATTACTCTTCTAAACTTTTCCAAAATCTTGACAAACACTTGCATAACTTATGAAATATCGCCTCGAATTTTTGAATGCAAATTTATACAGTCATTTCAGGAATTGTATGTGGTTTAGTCTTTGTTTACAATTTAAATAGTTTTATATATTTTCTAAAAATATATATCTTATAAGTTAAAAAAAATATTTGCAAATTCGCATTTGTTTACAAGCATTTCAGCAAATCACACATCATTCTTAAGTCAATTTGTTCAAACAATTTTGTAAATGGAATGTATGTTCAGTAAAATTACTTAAACTCAAAATTAATTGAGCCCCACAATATTATTTTTAATATATCTCGAATATGCTCAAGAATGATTTGAGCAGGTAAAAAAAGCTTAGCCCATAAAAAAGATAAAAAAAAATGAGATAGTTGATAAAATTGTCTAGAAAGGATTCTATTTTCACGTAGAGGAGTGTGCTTCGTCGATTTGTCTGGAATAACAAAATTTGTTTGCAAACCTTTTTAAAATAATTTATAAATATAAATATAAATAATAACGTCTTATAAAAATTTTCTTTACTTCAATATTAAATTTGATCAATTCAATTAATAACTGGTATCTGAACAATTTTTGAGTACAATATTTTTAAAGTATTCAATTTAGAATATTTTTAGGTACTTATAAAAAAATGAAGAAGCCTAAAACTCATACAGAATTGTTAAATAAGTTATTTATTTATTTATTTAAAATAACTCAAACAATATTCTGACTGTTTTGAATAAATTTTATGATGATTATTTGTTTAATTCCAGTCTTAATTTTTCTTTGTTAATACCATCAGATTTTTTTCGATAAACTTGCAGATTTATGGCAGTATCTTTACTGCTTCGTAATTGGTTATATTTACAATCAATAATGGGATTATTTGGCACGAATCTTGAATTTATGTATTTAGCTCTAATGCTTACATGATTTTTAATGCCTTAATACATTTTATATTTTAAATTACAATGCGAGTATTTGTGATAAATCGTTAATAACACTCTTCTCTAGGTAATCAGGTAACAACTTATCTGCAATTCGGATTATGTATTTGAGATTATTACGATTTGATTAGCATCTTGGTACCGTCATCTGGGGTGATTCGGGACTGCAGTCTGAATAGGGACAGCAGTGTTTAGAGCACTTAAAGGTTTTAAATTTGGAAATGGATGTACACATTTTGTTGGTCTGAGTCTGTTCTATCCGAAACCATCCAGAAAAAACAAAACAAAATATTATGCTCTAACATGGTTAAAACTTCTGTCCCAATTCGCCCCAGTTGACGGTACTTATTTGCAGTCATTGAAATCGAACCCTGGTGACGGCTTTCTTTTGAACCTTCATTTGTGTTTGACCTTGAACACTGTTCTGTTTGTAACAGGGTTCGTCGGGTTCATCGAACAGCTGTTTGAACCCGAGTTAAAACATTTGTGTTAAACAAAAGGTGGTTCAAGAAAAACACGAGCTTTCACAGCCGATAATTAGTTATGTTATCAAAATTCATGTAATTTTTGAGACAAAAACATCCTTTTTAGTCGAGAAAACCGTGCTAACCAAACATTTGTTGTCACCAGAGTTCAAACCCAAGTTTGAAACTCAGCGTGAACTTGGATTTGTGTTCGAACACCCGCACAAAACGGAATCAGAAGAAAGTTGCTGTTTGAACGTGGGTGACAAAAATTTGACAGATGATCAAACAATGAACGGTTCGGCCAATGACTGCTTATTTGTATTAAAATTTAGTTTGTTGTTTTCATAGCTTACAAAAAAACTCATTTATATTTCGGAACACATATACTTTTTTTTGCATTCAATTGTTATTGTGTTTAGCATACCAATCAACCAATTGACAGCTACACTGTTAATCGGAATAGGCTGAACAATTCACGAAAGATTTGAATCGCTGTGTGAATCGATCTGGTTGATCGTTGGCTGCTTGCGAATCGTGGAGCTCACCATTGGTTGTGGCCTGACGATTCAAGCAATTTCTGGTAAATGGACAGAAAACCCTTTGTTTTACATTTTAAATTTGGAGATTTATGGTGGAAGAATTGCAGAACTGAACATTGATTGAAACAATACACTCATTTTGAAAGTATTGTTCAATCGTTGCTGAAAAAAAAACTTAGCTTATCATGTTTTTTTGTACAATTTCACGTTTCTTTTTATCGTACTTAGGTCATTCAGTTGATAGCTTCCTTTCCAAATGGTGATAAATCAGTTATGCTCCAGAGGGTGGGATGAAATTTACAGTTTGGATTGACAAGCGGAAAATTTACAGAGGAACTTTGAGGATGGATGATGATTTGGAAATAGTACTGAGAAAGGGAGGGGGGCAGAGCTTACTGTAACTTAAACGCAAACTAAGTGTGTAGAGCATGAGACAGAGTAAGTATGAAGGAAAGAGAGTATTAAGAATCACCTTGAGGTACAGGGTGCGGCTAGCTTTAACGTCAAGTCATTTAATTGTTCCAAACAATTACACGGTCCGAAGCAATTGCCCACTTTTTCTTCCTTCCTTCCTTTTTCCGTGAAACTTCGCTCACCCTCACGTTTGATGTATGTTTGTGAGAGTTGCAATTCCAGCAAACTGCCGGAAGCGGTTGCTTTTCAATCACACATAAACACACACGTACACACGGACTGACACTGACAAACGGCGACTTTTTTCCTTTTTGGAGCACCAACTTTTCCTTGGCGCCAAATTGGGTTAGCAACTTTTTCTTCTCCCTTTGGCCTGGGTGGTTGTGATTACCAACTGTTTGCACTCTTGGAGCTCACACACATATTCACATGTGAAAGCTGTTTTTTTCACGTAATTTCTCACACTTTTTTTTCTTGTTCTTCCAGTTTCTTCCTGCGACCTTGTTGGAATGGGATTTTCTTGGGTACTTTTACTCTCTTGCTCGGGGTTTAAAATTTTATTCTCCTTATTTTTTCAGGCAAACTTTGCTACCCGTTTTTGAGATTGGCAAAGTTTTGTGGCAGTTTGAACAACAGTAACAACAATCAACGCTATTAGAGGGGGAGGTGTGCACGAGAGAGTTTAAGAAGGAGTGAGACAGAGAGAAAGGTTTAGACACATAGAGTTGGAACGAGATAGCGAGATAGACAGAGAGAGTAGGTGAGAAAGAGTTTTTGAGAAGTTCTTCAGATGTTGGAGGGGCTCAAGGAGTTCAAGTTTCAAAGGTCACCCGTTGTTAAGCAGGTATTCCATAAATTGCCATCGTCGTCACCTTTCTATTCCACCTTCTTGGGGGCTGAGCAATTCCGGTACTGCACGATAAATTGCGATTGGGACGCACGATTGAGCGAGTGTTCTTTATTGGCTCTCTCAAGACCGGCTGCGAAGTTAATTTTAACTTTTTCACCTGTTTTGATGACTTTTCAATCTTCTTCGAAAACTGCCGCTGCTGCTGCTAGTCCGGCAACATTATCAGCAACAACAACACTTCCACTTTTGCCAGCATCCAAAATGGGGCCACATTTTTTGGCCATTTTTCGTGCACTTTTCACTTCCAACACGTTTTCCCTCCTCCTAGCAGAAGAGAGGAGAAAAAACTGCTACTTTGCACACTGCTGTTATTTATAGTCCTTCGATGCTTTTTTTCTTCTTCTTCACTGACTTGGCTTTTTATTCTTGCGCTATATTATGCTATAATAAAAAAGAAGAGAATCTTATATTTAGAACGGGTTGTGTACAAACTTGCTGGCGTGAGTTCGCATGTACCGGAGGAGGGAAAACATAAATTTGGGAATAACAACCAACAAAATCACGAATCGGTATCTTTTGCTCTCACTCTCTCGTTGTGTATCACCTTAAGATTTGTTACAGTTTGGCTCCAGACTATCAAGTTTGCTCTCATAGAATGTTGCAACATAAAATAAAATAATGCAATATTTCTTACGAATCGATTTTGTTCAGAGCCTAAGATGATTGAACAAAACACTTAGCGACTCCATGAATTGCACAACCAGAATTAGTTTTCAAGGAGAAAGGCGAACAGCCCTGGGCTAAGCATGTTTGGCAGAGTGGAATCAAAAATTGATTTCTTTAGCAACACATTTTTTGGGTCCCTTTTAGGGTCCTAAACAATCTTTCAAAATTTGGGAGCGATTGGTTAAGCCTACGAGACATTTTGAAATACTTGGTAACACTTATACTTTTTGCCAACACTACTAAGTCATCGGGAGCCTTCGAAAACAATAACATTTTTGAGGAATTTTGGTGCAACTTAACTAAACAATGTGTTCTAAACATTTATTTAATATGATTTTAAGAAATTAAAATATAAGAACGAACGAAATGTGAATTTCTCTGAGTATTTCAATACACTACTTTTGAAAACTCTGTATCAGTTTTGTGACGCACTTTATCACCATCATTTCTTCAAGAGAGTTGTTCAGGACATCCAGGGCTATACTTCTACAGTATTAGTTTCATACAATAATAAAACATGTTTTTTTTTATTTGGGTAATTCTCCGCCAACTCACACAGCAGTTGCCCCGACCCCTCTTCGATTTGCGTGAAACTTTGTCCTTAGGGGTAACTTTTGTCCCTGATCACGAATCCGAGGTCCGTTTTTTGATATCTCATGACGGAGGGGCGGTACGACCCCTTCCATTTTTGAACATGCGAAAAAAGAGGTGTTTTTCAATAATTTGTAGCCTGAAACGGTGATGAGATAGACATTTGGTGTCAAACGGACTTTTATGTAAAATTAGACGCCCGATTTGATGGCGTACTCAGAATTCCGAAAAAACGTATTTTTCATCGAAAAAAACACTAAAAAAGTTTTAAAAATTCTCCCATTTTCCGTTACTCGACTGTAAAAATTTTTGGAACATGTAATTTTATGGGAAATTTAATGTACTTTTCGAATCTACATTGACCCAGAAGGGTCATTTTTTCATTTAGAACAAAAAATTTCATTTTAAAATTTCGTGTTTTTTCTAACTTTGCAGAGTTATTTTTTAGAGTGTAACAATGTTCTATAAAGTTGTAGAGCAGACAATTACAAAAATTTTGATATATAGACATAAGGGGTTTGCTTATAAACATCACGAGTTATCGCGAAAAAATGACCCTTCTGTGTCAATGTGGATTCGAAAAGTACATTAAATTTCCCATAAAATGACATGTTCTAAAATTTTTAACAGTCGAGTAACGGAAAATGGGAGAATTTTTAAAACTTTTGTAGTGTTTTTTTCAATGAAAAATACGTTTTTTCGGAATTCTGAGTACGCCTTCAAATCGGGCGTCTAATTTTACATAAAAGTCCCTTTGACACCAAATTTCTATCTCATCACCGTTTCAGGCTACAAATTTTTGAAAAACACCTCTTTTTTCGCATGTTCAAAAATAGAAGGGGTCGTACCGCCCCTCCGTCACGAGATATCAAAAAAACGGACATCGGATTCGTGATCAGGGACAAAAGTTACCCCTTAGGACAAAGTTTCACGCAAATCGAAGAGGGGTCGGGGCAACTTTTCCCGATTTCGTGTGAGTTGGTAGAGAATTACCCATTTAAAAAATGTGGAAATGCAAGTTTCTCCAGAGTAATTTCCATACAAATTTCATTCATTCATTCATTTCAATGTTCATTCACATTTTAAAACCATGGCTTGTACTTAATTTTTTTTTTTGCGTTTTTTGTCAAAGTCGAGGGGCATAATTTTCAAAAAATATTTGCAACGATCTGATTTTTTTGTTATTAAAATATTGAATCCTTGGCAATTTCATTCATTCATTCATTTCAATGTTCATTCACATTTTGAAACCATGGCTTGTACTTAATTTTTTTTTGCGTTTTTTGTCAAAGTCGAGGGGCATAATTTTCAAAAAATATTTGCAACGATCTGATTTTTTTGTTATTAAAATATTGAATCCTTGGCATGTAGCTTTCTTTTTTTTCTTTTTATTTGCCGTAAACAATTTTCTGAAAGGTGTATACATAATTAATAATAATAATCGTAATTTATTATTAATTGAAATGTAGCTTTTTGAACTAACTCTGTAATTGTAACATAAATAAATAAATAAATAAATAAATAAATAAATAAATAAATAAATAAATAAATAAATAAATAAATAAATAAATAAATAAATAAATAAATAAATAAATAAATAAATAAATAAATAAATAAATAAATAAATAAATAAATAAATAAATAAATAAATAAATAAATAAATAAATAAATAAATAAATAAATAAATAAATAAATAAATAAATAAATAAATAAATAAATAAATAAATAAATAAATAAATAAATGAATAAATTAATAAATAAATAAATAAATAATTAAATAAATAAATAAATAAATAAATAAATAAATAAATGTAAATTATAATTTCAAATTTTGAACAATTCAAGCAAAAAGTAGAACAAAATGTTTTATACATTTTCACTGTTTTGCTGCTGTTATCAATGAAATTACGAAAAGTTTTGAATAAGTTTTACGTATTTTTCCGATATGTGGCAACAAAGTTAAATAATGGTAAAAAGATCAAAAAATATTCATTTGATTGAAAATGCATACAAAACCATCAGGGGCTTGCATAAACCACGTGAAAAATTATTTGCTCAATATGGAAGCACGTGGAAAAATAACTTACTCAATAAGTTATACAATTCATAAAATGCGTTCGAAAATATGGGGGTAGGGTAAAATAAATTACGAGAAATTTCTTTGAACTTTTCTAATACCACGATATTTTCGAAATTTGCGATCGGTTAGATTGCAAGGCCCATGCTTATTTCATGGATTACGCGATTTGAATGACTTTTTTTTCGAAATATATTTTGAGCAATTCTTTTGTTGCCCTAGATTTATTGGGAAAATATCTTGAAATAAAATATTAAATAAAATAAACAAAATCTTTTATTTTCTCACAAATTGTGTTAAGCTACATATGAATTTCCTATATTTTATACGATTTCTTTGTTTTTTTATTAGACCTCTGAATTATAGTGTTTCTTGAAATTTTCGACCAATTTCCAGTCCAATATAATATATCATATAATAAGAATATTTTTCATAGTATAAACATCAGCACTAAATAAAAAAACTAGAGGACTCATTTCTTTTGATAGGGTTTTCAGATCATAAATATTTCTGGATCATCGTTAAGGTCTTTTGATAACCTATCCAAAGAAAGTTCGCATGATAGATCGCACGACAATATGTTTTATCAATGCTTCAAAAAGGTGTATATATGACACTTGAAAATAACTCATTCTTTTGGGCTCTTTTGGGAAAGGTCTTTTGATTACCCATTCAGTCAACGAATGTTTTCATGATTGATCATTTATTTCGAAATATCTGAGAGTCGACGTCATATCAATATGCATAATAAACACTTAGGTGCTTATAACTTTTGATAGAGTTATCAGTTCTGCATTCTTTAAGACTAATGTCAAGGTCATTTAAACAGCTTTCTAAAAACGTACAACGTGATGGATTTTCTCACAAAAACCACTCGTTTTACAATCTATCGGACTTAAGTGAAAATCGTTTAGTCAGCAAAACTTTTGACGTACTTTCAAAACTAAGCTTTATAATTTTCAATAGCGATGTTTTGCTCAACATCCCACCACACACAGTCATATGCACAGAATTTGATTCTAAGTAGAAATGTATACGTGAAAGTGGGTCTAAGAGGTCTCATTAAGAAGTTCTCACACATCTTGTCATACGAGAGTTACCATGCAATCAACCAACAGGAAGATGACGCTTTCATTCGCACCACTGATTTGTGTTTAACAATCAGTGAGAGAGAGAATGAAAACAATAACACAATTTTGAAAAAAAAAAATCGAATAAAAACTCCGCCACGTCCAATTTGCTCACATTTCATGTGCCGGCCATATGGTGTGCAGTTTTAATTTACTGAAGGGGCCTGCCTGGTGTTGTAAAAGGAACCCCCCCCCCCCTCCCACCCTCATCCTGCTAGCAGAAGGGGAGGTGGGAGGGTCAGGTCTAAAAGTAGCGAGTTGTTATTGAGCGTGGGAGGAATGTTTAGAAGACACAACACTCGAGACTCGCTAGACGTGTAATATTCTTGTAGTCACTTTGGGTGCATTATTGTGGTGTGGAAACCGGGTGGGAAAAAAGAAAACGAAACGAATTGTGGGGGTGGGAGGGTGAGAATGTTTTCGTACCTTGAAGGAGGGCGAAAATCGCTGCTTTGGGTTGGGGAGAGAGGAAGGGGGTAGGGCGCCTTGCATAATAAGATTAGGCAAGCAAATGCCATCCCTGGTCGTTTCTGTTTCACACACTAGAAAACAGTACACACAACATGGCAATTTGTTGTTCTGGCTTCCGGCTGATAACGGTTCCCATGGTGGCACATGAATATACATGGTGGATAGTGAATATTTGCACATGGAATGTTGTAATTTTGTGTGCTCCAATTTAATACTGAGTGGAATCCCTGATTGTGCTGTTTTGCATATTTCCTGATCTAATTAATTTATGTTAAATCAGTTGGTCAGCCAATGTTCAATTATTTCAATGAATACTAATAAATTTAGTCGTTCAATTGATATGTTGATTGTCACACTTGCAATCTCGACACAAAGTATCAAATTACCATGTCTGTCGAGCTCTACTTATTGAACCATAAATTCAAGATTGCACTCATATAGCAGAAGTGATAAGATACCTCATCTGCCTCCCACAAAGATAGTTCAACTCTTGATCCAAGATGGTGTCACCTAATCAAATGATAGGGGATTGCTTGACAAGAAGTGCATCCGTTCGAGAAAGTTTTCACCTCCCACAGCTTCCAACACTTGGACGATGAGCTGGTGAAAAGTGATCCCAACCATAAAATTATGGCGATTTGCACACTACAGGCGCTTGCTTCCCACTTCCGGATAATGAAATTAGCTTTTGAAATCAAATAAACCTGACCCACCCCACGACATCTCTTCACAGAGAGGACTTTGGTCTTCTGTTTTACAGCAGCAGGTCATCTCTGGAGCGAAGCGGTATAACTTCAGTCTTGCGAAAGGAAGCTCACTGATGTGCGAACTGGATAAATGTTTGTCTTTTGCTCTTTCCCAGACCAGCGCTTCCGCACACACTTCCGGCAAAGTCTCCTGACCTTCGTCACGCCGGGAAGCCTCGATCTGGTTCTTGGGAAAAACAGTTTTCCTCCAACCCCGGCGAAAAGTGGAAGTGTTATGCTCGTATTGGAGCGTTCCACGTTGAAGTAATTTTCCGTTTTTAATTCAATTTGCGCTTGCTCGCCACATCGAGCCCCTCCTAGACCCCCCCGCGGAAGGGAATTTCAGCGCACCTTGTGAGGGGGGCAGTATGTTACGGTGTCGTGTTCCTGATTTTGTAGTCCCTTCTCTGCATGACCACCCACCGCGCGACCAGGTTGTTTCGCATGCTTACATTCGGTGCGATGTGGGGAAAATCTTGGAAAAATAAAACAGCTGGTACCGTTGCAGCAGGGCTGGTTGAGGCTCTGGGTCGTGGCACGACACGGAAAATAAAATTCTTTATTTCCATGAACATCATGAACGAAGCAAAAATTGCGACCACTTTAGGCCTCAATTCACTTTCCAATGAGATAAATATTGGCTTTGAAAAAATATTTTTTCCGTGTATGCACCAAGCAAGGCACCTTCGAGCCTTAAATAAAGCCATGAACGAACGTAACTGAGTATCTACCTGCTCACATTCCAACGACCAATCGGTCCAACGAGAGCGTAGTTGGGAATTCGTATGAAAAAGCAGAGTAGATTACCTGCCCGCTTGGCACCTTCACATCGGCGTCGTCGTTACACTCGACGTCGTACTCGCAATTGGACGTGGAGTGGCGGTTGGAATGTTTGCTTTCCCTTGTTTTATCTCGTTTTAATTGACGAACAACATTGTTACGCTGGGGTAACATGGTTAGCGGTGAGAAGACCAGATGTTGTATAAATTTGAAAGATATCTTGTTTTTGAGAGTGTAACAATATGAATTTTAACTTATTAACAAATGATAGTCGATAGATTCGGAAATCAGCCAGCAAAAAGGTTAACAAACATAAATTACCAACCATGAAACTGACTCCATGATATAAATTATCAAAGAAACGTCCAAACTTTACGCCCGGGAGTAATAAATCGTTCGATTGTGATCATTAAGAGTTTGATTGCGCTTTCTGTGTCAATAATCGGCACCGAGTCCTGCCAAAAGATGGATGTTTGTGCCGCAACACTGGAGTCGTTGATACTGACAATCATGACTGTTTTGGGATGTCTGGCTTTAGGTTGTTAATCAATTCTGAGAGAAATTTATGTTTCAGTTAAGATTTTCCTACACAAAATTGTTACTTTGCTTGTACTAGTTCAACCCACTTCTGAAAATTGCTGAATCTACGTAAAGGTTCCGATTGCAATTTTATTTTTCCAATTCGGTTTTATTGGTGAATAATCAAGATAAAATAAGATCAAGATAAAATAACATAACAAAGTTTTGGAGTTCCTTACAGCTGTGTGTCACATCATAATTCATTTTGTAACAGTTATTACTTGTAAAAAAAGCTGTCACCAAGAGCAAAGAAAAAAATAATTTACTAAAATTGCAAGGGAAAGGGGATAGAAATAGAGAGAGCTTGAAACTAGATCACAGATTTTTTTTATCCTTTATAGATGTGCTTGATCATCAGCTCCCCAAGGGCCAGGAATTGCTCTGCCTTGTTACGGCAGGTCCGAAACCGTGTCATCATCTCCCCTGCAAGAGCAAAGAACTCTGGCAGGGTAAAGAGATCTTCCCCGGCAACTTCTTGCTGGGCCATATTGTCACTACCGGCAGCGACCACGCTGGCGAACGATCGCCCCCATCTTGGAGGAAACGCTGAGTTGTCCGCTGGAACCGTACCAGTTTCCGGCACGGTTACGCTCGTACTTCGCGAATTGCAATTTTATATGGCAACAACAACCTGGTTTAGAGCAAGGAGGAGTTATGGATAATATGCTTTTCTATCAAAATGATGGATATGAGGGTGGTTCAAATCCGGGCTTGCTCGGGACTACCCTCTGAAATCAAAATTAACCCAAAACTGGGCCAAATTCCGAATTTGAGCTCATTCTGACCGCGGGAACCCCTCCATCTAATCGCTTGAAGTTTGTATGAGAAAAATCGTCAAAATGTATGGAAAAAACAACTGTTTCAGTTTTTTACCTGTGTAGGGCGATACCAACGTCCAATCTTTACTAGTTCTCAGATGTAAGATTTCAAAATAATTGTTTCTAGAGCCGGTCGTGCAAAAGGGTCCTTTTCTGAATTTAACAACTTTCCATCAAAAAAAAAATCCTAAAAATATGGTGCCTTGGGGAAAGTGTTCTCAATTTCGTGCGGCGCGCAAAAAGTTTTCATTTTCAAAATTCATACCTCGGAATCTGTTGAAAAACACCTCCAGTTTTTCAATTTTAAAATTTTCCTAGGAATTGGTCCAGGCACGGTCAAAACGCCATTTTAAGTTTTCATACGAATTTCTCAAATGTGTGGCTTTTTTTTCGGTTCTCAAATTATTTTACCTTGAAAGGCCAACCACCTTCAATGTTCATCTAAGACAGCTAAATTCGGTTGTAATGGAGCGGAGTTATTATTTATTGAAAAACGTGGTTTTGACGAAAATTTACGAAAGTTGCCACTTTTGGGACTACCCTAGCACAGTGTAGGTCATAATTATTTTGGCCAAAGAACCCTCACCAAAACTTTGAGCCCGATCGGAGTACTTTTTTCGGTTTGTGCCCTTTTCAAATGGAATTCCTGTGAGTAATGTAGTTTGTTACCCAAGTAACCGCGGGACACTAAAACGAAACATTAATTCAACTCTATATCAAAATATAGAATAAGCTAATTAGAGTCACATAACTCTATATCTTCTTGTAAAGTGAGATTAAAGCCAAAAGTGGCGACGTTAACAGTTGATATACAGTAACTTTGAAAATGTTGATATAGAGTTATGCTCTAAAACAACAACAAAATACTACTTTACCGACGTTTTTGGCGTGAAGATAAAAATATACATTTCGACTTCACACTCCTTCCTCTTTTTTCTATCTCTCTCTCGTGTTGATATTTTTTGCCGCAATGCTCCACTTTGAAGATTTGAACTATGGTTGTTTATGAATAATCCAAGATGTTGTTCGGCGTCAACCATCTCCCCTGTCGAAACATATGTTTTAGGGGAGATTAAAATCGAAGTGTTTCCCATGCACCAAATAAGCAACTCTGTTTTTTTTTATATTTTTGCGTGATGCCGCTTGGATATTCAAATACAGTTAAACACATCATGAGTTTTCTGAGCACCTTTTTTTTTATTTTTCGAATATACAAAACACCAAATTATTCACTAAAGAAGGATTGTTATTCCTTAATCATAATTCAATCACTAGAAATAAAACACTTTCGAACACTCTCACATATTCCGTGGTGCTGCTTCCGTTGACGTCCTTTGGAGTGTTTCAATTTCTGCTGGCCAAGACTCCAATCTCCACAATTTCCCTTGAAATTAACACTCAGACCCTGCAGAAGTATGTTTTTCAATGATTACTTAAAAAATCATGCTTATAAATCAAAATTTACATACCAAAAAGCGCCAAAAAGTAGCTCTTCATAATTTTCCTCAATGTTTACGCTGGAATGCTTTATGACACTTATTGCTGCCATTAAAGTTGATATAGTGGTTTGAAACATTTAAAGAAATGTCAAAGTTTCGAAGCATTTCAGAAGTTGATTTAATGTTATGATACATTAAAAGAGAACTCTATAGTAACATTAAAGCTTACTATTAAAGTATTGGAACACTTTTGTGTCATTTTTATGAAGCTCTAAATAGATGTTCTATATGTTAATATACAGTAAGCTATAATGTTTCATCACAATAATGTTTCAAAACATTTACAAAGATTATATAAAGTGACACAGCATTGGAAATGCTAAGTTAGGGTGAATATAGAGTTTTGATTTAGTGCTTGTGGTTACTTGGGTAAGCTGGTCATCTTTTTAAATTCGTGATCGCTTCTAGTTTTAAGGTATGGCCATTTTACTGAAATTTCGAAGAATTTTTTCTTATTTTTTCGGTTTTGTGCGCATGATGTGATTTTTTCGGGGAATCCGATAGATATATTTTTTGACGTAGTCTCTTTGGTTCAGACATGGTCAAAACGTAAATTGGTAAATAGGTTAAGTAAAAATAAAAGTAATCAAGTTTCACAAAGTTTTTTTTTAAAAGATTCCAACTAATAACTTTTCAATCAAAATAGCTTCAATCGACAAAACCAGGGAGAGTTATAAAGTTTTTGTATTTTTTTTTTTCAAACTAACTTAATCCACTTATGTGGTTGGTGCCTTCCTCACTCTTAACCAACAATGGGTAATAAGATGGGTTTGGACACAAATTTCATATTTTTTTTAGATCCGGAATAACAAAGTACATATATACCACTTTAGTGGTCGAAACTCGAGCCAGGGTTGCCAGATTTTCTATATTTTGGAAGGTCTTTCCATAACCTAACCAACAATGAGTCGGATAATGGATCTGGACATTGTTTACATACATTTAAGTGAGATCCGGCTACAAAAAAGTACAAAAATATCACTTTTAAAAGCGGTCATAACTCGAAGCAGGGTTGCCAGATTGTCAATGTTTTGAACTCGTTGAAAAGGTCATCGATTACCTAACCAACGATGGGTCGGATGATGAATCCGGACATTTGATCCGCCTTTAAAAAAATTCATAAATATCAGTTATGTGCTCATAACTCGAGACAGAGTTGCCAGATTTTCATTGTATCCGACTCGTTGAAAAGGTATTTTGATAACCTAACCAACGGGTCGTATAATGGATCCGAACATTGTTTACATACATTTAAGTGAGATTAGGCTGCAAATAAGTACATAAATCACACTAAAGTGGACATAACTCGAGGCAGGGATGCCAGAACATCAATTGAACTCTTTGGAAAGGTCTATCGATCACCTAACCAACGATATATAAAATGATGATATTTGGTGCGATTTCCTGCCATGTATTCAACTTCCGAAAGTATGCGAAAACTGATTTTTATACATAACTTTTAAACTACTTATGGACACTTCAAACAATTCAATATTGGGACCCTGAATCAAGTCGAATGCGACTGGTTTGGTCAAAATCGGTTCAGTACACACATACACACAGACATTTGTTCAATTTTCGATTCTGAGTCGATATGTATACATCAAGGTGGGTTTTCGAGCTTTTAATCAAAAGTTTATTTTTAGAGTAGGATTATTGCCTTAACTCAGTGAGGATGGCAAAAGTGTTTAGTTTTTGAGCTTAGAAAAGCCCTTCACCAATTTGGGGACATTTTAAAATTTGGAGTTTGAACCGTCATGTTTTGTTTAGGTATATTGTATAATCCAACTTTTTACACCCAAAACTGGCAGCGCTAGTCCGAGAGAATGATGGTCCCGAGTCGAGATAAAAGTGGTACCATTCACGGACGCAGAGAACACAGCTCGAGATGGGCGATAGAACTATTCTCTCGAGGTTCATTTGCAAAAAAAGTTCATCCGTCAAAACAAAAAACCGAAAGTGTCGACAACGGGAATCGAACCAGAGACCTTTGACAAACCAATCCAATGACTTAGCTGCCTCGGCCACCACAGCTTGGTGACCAAGGAGAAGTCAGAAGTCATACAAGTCATACACTTGTTGGAGATTTATTGATTCAACTAACGAATGAACTCATTTGTTATGATGGTGTGAGTTGGTACCATTATTCTATCGATTTTGGCACTGAGCCCTCAATAAATTTTGAGAGAACGATTATCTCGACTCTGAATTTTGGGTGTAGCACTGTTATTCTTGGTGACGACTAATCGTACTTCTGTGCTAACTTGTGACTTTATCTTTTTTACAGCAGACGTATCACAAGATACCACATAAATGACAGGATAGTTCATTTCTTCACTTTTTTCAAAACCGAGTTGCAGGTTTTTTTTCGCTGTCCTATAGTGGACCTCTTTATTTTTACATGAAATTGAGCAGTACTTTTTTCTTGAGTAAAAACATTTTATAGTCAGCCAGACTTTTGAAAAGTTTTTATACAGACTGTAATGCACATTTCAAATGTTACCTTACCTTAATAAAAAGTTTTGAAGTTATAGACAAACTGAAACAATGTCTAGAAGGACATTTTTCCGGAAATCGAATTTTACAGGTGAAATTTGTGCTTTATGCAACCTCTTAAGAAACGTTGAAATTTCGTTTAAAATGGATCGTTAGGTTTGGGTCACCGAAGAAAACTCATCTCACAGAAGAAAATTAGAAGGGAGATATTTACTCAACCTAACTTCATAACACACTCACACACACACACACTCTCCCAGAAACACTTGGCCGTAGATCATCACACCCGCCAAGGAGAAGGGCATCATCGTCAAACACATGAGCAGAGCTATTAATAAACATCACTCAGCTGCTGAATTATGCACGACCAAACAAACATCGAAATTTATTACAGTTTAAGGTCTTCTTCCCGTCATGCTTTCCCCTTGTTCTCTTCCCAAAAATTTAATGATTTGAAGGGGGATGAGGGTGTTTGTTTAAGGATCTCGTCGCAGCAATTAAAATCCTGTGTGGCTTCCTTTCTAATCCAGCAAAAAGGCTCGTCATTTATTGATTAATTTTTTTGTCAACAGGGGAGGAGGCAAAGTTTATGACAAACTTGGGCCCCCACACAAATCAAGGTGACAAAGGTGACACTGGTTCTGAGTGATGACGGTGTCACCTCGCTGACATTAATGAGCCACAGCATGAGCATTGGAGAGTGACGAAAAAAAACTTTGAATTACGTTTCTCTGGGTAATTAGCTTTAAAAGCTTTATGTTTACTGAAAGCAGCTTCTGGGCGACTGAATCAACATGGACAAATAACATAAAAGCTCCCAAATATGCTTTGAAATGAATCCAATAAAGAAAAGATCCCGTATCAAACAATCGTGAATGAGCAAAAAAAAAAAAAGGATTTTGAACCCCCTTCGCTTTGTTATCGCGATGAAGCCGCGATATTAAGCCATTCATTCTTGTTTTTTTTTCTGCCCCTAGTGTCTAGCCTGACCGGCTCGGGCGCTTGGGAAAACCGAAAATATTAAATGACCACGGGGTTGTGGAGATTGTTCGATTGTTGCCAGCCAGATGGTTTTTCCCGTGGGCTGGATGCTGTGGGAGGTGGAAGCCCATTCTCCCCCTTCCCCTGATTGACTTTGCGCAATGCAATTTAGCTTCTAATTTGGACGGCTTATCGGCTGATTGATCTGGGCGTTGATTTGGAATAAATTCAACCACCAAAAAAATTATGTCCCAAAGGAAAATCATTATATTTATTCAAAATGTTGAAAAGTGTAATAGTCTATTTTTCATTTTGTTATTCTCTATTTTAAATAAACCTTATTTAATGTTTTGAGTTATCATGAAAGCAGCGTGTAACAGGTCTATCTTAGATACTCATGGACTGGACGATGGAGTCGTTGATCGCCATGACCCATGATTAATTTAAAAAAAAATGAGCAAACCATTTTTTTACAATTTTGTCAGCAGGAGGCACGTTCATATTCAAATATACCCAAATGTACGTTTCTTTAAGGACATTTAAAACTCAAACAAGTTTGTCCAACTTCAAGCTATAAAACATCTGCAAAAGTAAGAACTGACTTGAAAAAAAAATTACCAGCGCAAACTGGATCCCACAAGAAATCTTATCAAAATGTTTGAAAATCAAAAAAAAAAAATCAGAGGATTTTTTTCTTTTTCTCAGTGAGGAGGGCACCAAGACACAATTTAATATTTTGCATTATCTTTCCCAAATTTTAGTATAACACCAGTCCACCAATAAAAGTTTTACCCTATTTCTTTACCAGTCCCTGTCATGTTGGCAGACCAACTGTCTACCGCAAAATTGACGACGATAACGATGCCTCACGGGTAGTACCCAGCACCACCATACCCAGCCCATCCACCGTCCGTGACAAATTCCCTGTCCACACGTGGTCAACCAACGACGGCCACGGGGCACCGCATGACGGGATTCTTTGAAACGGAACGGGGCCAAATCGATCGTTCCGCGGGTTATTATTAGTGCCTGACAGAGGAGGGGCGGGGGGAGGAGGAGGGAGGGGCACACATCAAATATAAATACACAATCGAATTGAATCACAAACACAGACATGAAATCGATTGCGGGCGCAGTCTTCAAAGGCAACCCCACAAACAATAACATACGGCCTTGGGTGGTTGGTTCTGGGCGGATGGTCAGCTGCGACGACGGCAAGGACGCGGCATGAACTTTGGAGCCAAATGGCCGATTCTATCCGTGGCTTACGGCTTCTTTTTTTTATCGAATCCCCATGAACCTGTTTGGCGTCTGTGGTGGTCATTTCCTTGATTTCATCGATCCGCCAGAGTAGTAACGAGTCATAAAGTGGGTTTTGTGTTTTGGCCTTTATATTGGAAATAATTTTCTTATTTTGGAAATTACTTGCGGGAAGAACTTCCCAACATTTTTAGAATAAAAATACATATTTCTATTTTTTTTTATTCTGTGATTTTGTTAGAAGAAAAAAAAGTGTTTTAAAATGCATTGTTCAGTTGTTGTTCAGTTGCAAGCATTAGTTTCCAAAATATCTAAGTATTGATGAAAATTTTACTGTTTGCGGTTAAAAAAGTTTTGGCGATGCTGTGCTTTGGAATTCCATAAAAAAATCTAAATACATACCATATTGAACTTATCAGCTTGTCCGTAAATTTCATGTCAAGGTTTATTTCAGATAATATTTATTTCTGAAGCATTCACAACTAGGAATATTGTTTGCTTATATGTTAATCAACAAAAAATACACTAATATGGAATGAATATTAATTATTTTACTTTTGACGACCTAGTTTAACGATTTTTGTTATATTGTTATATCATTTGAAGCTTAGATATTCACCTTTTCCGGTCAAGATCAAAATTGAGATTTGTTTAATATTTTTGTCTACCTTGACCAAATTGGATGGAAATTGAATTGATAAAATTATTTTTTTTCAAAAATGGTTGTTCGAGAAGAAGAGAGACACGGGGAACAATGATAAAATGGCTCTCACAAGTCGTAGTTTCAACCAATCAGGCTCATATTTGGGGGAAAGCTGTGTCTACTAGATACACATCTGCCATAATAGTGGCTTTGGTTATGGACGCTCCCTTGAAAAGTTATTCATAAATGTTTGATTCTGGGGTGTAAAAGTAAATTATGGACAAAAAATACTTTTTCGCTCGTAGGCTGCCATTAACACCAAAACTAATATTTCTTCAAATTTCTTTCAACGTTCAATAGGGATTGAGTTGGGCTACAATGTCCTTTCATAAGGTTTGGCCAAAATTTAGAATATACCCAGAATCCAGGACTGTCTCATTGTTCCCCACTCATTTCAGCTCATTGGTAACAATGAGACACTTTGATTTTTCTTCATTAAACTTTTCAAAATCTATGGAAATCTTTCAAAACATGAATTAAAAGTGATTTTTGGCATATTTATAGAGTTTTAACATCATTTAACCAAAAATACAAAGTTATTTGGTTTAAATATACGGATTTTACAAAATTTAAATACTTTTTAGTATAACTTTTGTTAATTAAAGTTTCATGTTGGCAAAATTGCTCAAAAATGTTCAAGGCAAGTCACCTGCAATGGAACAATACAAAAACATGATGTTTTACTAGAAAAATCTTGATTTTCTTAGTGTGACTCATTGTTCCCCAGCTGTCTCATTGTTCCTGCCAATTGCGTCTACAATGAGACAGTTGAATAACTCTGGCTGTAGATGTCAGATCGTTCTCATATTTTGGTCAATGTTAGAACACATTAAAAGAAAGAAAATGCAACAAAAAGCTCATCAAAACATGCTGAAAGTTGAAAACCAAAAGTGTCTCATTGATGACTACCCTAACCTGATGAGCCAAATTGATAGAACACAGAAAATTCCGCCCTTTTGTGTCTATTTTGGATAGCATTACCCCTTCAATGTTAGGAAGGCAACAACCACATTAGGGTGGATTAAGTAACGTTTTTTGCCTTCCTCACCTCACTGAGGCAAGGCTATAAAATCACTCAAAAATTAAACTTTTTAAATAAGCCTTCTAGATATACCTTTACGTATACATATCGGGTCAGAATCAAATTCTGAGCAAATGTCTGTGCGTGTGGATGGACGTAGAATTTTTTTTCTCACTCACTTTTCTCGGAACTGGCCCGACCGATTTTGTCCGGATCTATGTTTTTGGATTCGCCTTCAGGTCCTTTAAGTCTTTTTTTAATTTCATCCGGTTTGGTGCAGTACTTCAAAAGTTATGTTAGAAAAACTGTTTTGATTGATACAAAAAAGGGTTATTATTTACATAATTTGAAAGCTCCGGCGGATAGCTGTCGGAACTTTCCGCTCAGTGCACGCCGTGCACGCACACAAACACTGCAGTGCTTTCAAATGAATAATTAAATTTATCATAGATGGCAGCACTCAGATGTATAGTGTCTTTACTAAGTAAGCGTTAGCCAAAGCTTTCAGGAGGAAGGCAACAACCACATTAAGGTGGATTAAGTAACGTTTTTTAAAACTAAAATCATACTATAAATGGAACCATGAATAGTTGAAAAACACTTTCGTAACATATGAAATCGACCAAAAGGATGCAAGCTAGGGATGCGGCTATCCGGATAATTATCCGCACTATCCGTACTATCCGGATATTTTCAACAAAATTTAATGTGGAGATTTTTAATGATTTTGGTGGTCATTAACCTGTCCCATTTTAAGGTCATGTCGAGGAATTTCAGGTGCTCACATCTTAAATGATAGATTATGATGTTAGGAACAATGTTTTCTTAGACAAGAAAAAAATAAAAAACTTTTTTGAACAAATTTTCTAAAATCGCTTGGAATCAATACAAAAACTGGTTCAATCTGGTGTGTATTTTGCACTATCAATATTAGACCAAAATTTAAGTTTTTATCTTCTCCCAGGCTGATTTATGTTGAAAAAATCGCATTTTTTCGAAACTTTTTTCAGAAATGCTTATTTAATTTAGGGTAACCTATTTTCCTTAGCAAAACTATTGCATGCAACTTGTAGGAAATTTCACGGCAAACATTTTTCCTTTTGAGAAAATTCAATTTCGACACTCCAGTGCCGAGATATTTGAGATTTAGTGAGAAAAAAAAAAGCCAAAATTTTCAAAACTTCTCTGAATCTCTGAAGTCTTAAAGGTTAGGGTATGCTTTCTTGTAGTAATTTTGACCGTTGAATTATTTTTTATTATTATTTTTCAATTTAATCCTATTTTTTCGCGATTCTGATCAAGATTGCACATCAAATCATCGTGGCTTTAGTGTATCTTTAGTTTTCACATCGATTCACTGTAGATTCGTGTTTAAATTTTGAAATTTAGCATAAATTAAAATAAGTTGAAAAATTCCCAGCTTCAGCCATGTGCAACAATTTCCACATCACCCATGCGGGAAACCTATAATGGGGTAATTCATGCGTTCCAAACTGTCAAAATTCCAAAACGTCATTGCCAATCTTCGGTTCGCTGCTTTTGTTCGTGTTTGAAGTTTCGGGCCGAGACTCTGGTGAAAACAGTGATGTTTTGAAGCTACGCCCCTTTGGAATGTTATTTGCGTGTATAAGCTGCAATTTAAATCGCTTGCAAGTTTGGTCAAATGTCGGGTTCGTTTCGTACCATTTGAGACATATGCTTGCAACGTCGTGTAATTAGTAGGATTTGCATTTGCTATTTTCGAAACTGACGACCGAGATAAATAATTTTCCATGATGTAGGATACTAACGGCATTTTAGGGGACTCAATACTGATGTTTTGATGAAATAACAACAAAAACATCTTAATTTCAGCGATTTTTGATAATTTTCAAAATTTTAGCTTAAATATATTGAATAAAAACTTCAAAATTTTTACCGATACAGGGAGGCCTACCGGAACAAGTGACCGTACGTGACCCAGTGCAGGAACTGCTTGCAGCTGGGTCATGGGACCAGAAACTGTCACCTCAAGGGGAGGTGCAACAACTGTGGGGGTCCCCACAAGACGGACGAGTGCGAAGTCCAGGAAGCCCAGCCAAAGCGGTGTGCCAACTGCACTGGAGCCCACGAAGCTACGGACCGCAGCTGCTCCAAGCTTGCGGATTTCATCCAGCGGCGACAGCAGGCTTCGAAACCAAAACCGCCGGCAAGGAAGGCGGAGAAGCAGAGGCCAGCAGTTCCGGCGTTTACGCCGGCGGAGTTCCCTCCGCTGCCGGGCGCAGTACCGGACGGAAAATCGAAGGATCGCCATCGTTAAGAAAAAAAAAACAGTTCCCCTAACAAGCTCCAGGATGAATTAGATAGGTTCATTCAAGTTTTATAAAAACAACCTTTAGATAAGCTGTGCGTCAATCAATTTATTTGTGTACATATTTGGAAAAAAATGAATTCAATCATCGTTTTCGGTGAGGTGATGGTATTTGAGGTCTTTTATAAAACCCTTACCTTATAATTGGTCTAAATCCCGCACCTCCTGGCCATGCAGCGATTTTTTCTATTTATTTTTTTTTTGTTTAGATGAAAACAATATCCGGATAGCGGATAATTACGGATAACTATCCGTATATCCGTGGATCCGGATATTATCCGGATCATCTTTCCGGATTCGGATATCCGGATATCCGGATAACGAATATATCCGGCCAAAGCCCGCATCCCTAGATTTCCAGTTTCCCGGGAATTTTGTAACCCTTGGAAATTGGACGCTCTACTTTTATTCATTCTAAGAGATCAAAGATTTGCGAGGATTTATTTGAAAGAAGTGAGGAAGGATCCAACCACATTGGTGGATTCAGTTTAAAGTTCAAAAAAAAACATAATTTACTTTGTTGAATAGGTAATTGAAAAATCTTTGCGATAAATCAAAATGTTTTATGGTCTGGCTTCGCAGAAAAAAACAAAAAAAGTTTATTTGCAAAGATAATTGAAAATTCCACTGACCATCGAAATTGCTCACTTGTTCTGTCTAGATAGTTATTACTTCATACATGGTACTAAATAGCACACTAACATTGATCCAAAAACTCATAAGAATTGTAAATGCATAAGAAACCTATTGGACTTTGTAATGGCCAATGTACACTAATTGAAAATGTATGGTAATGGAAAGCTCATTGAAATTCTTCTTCGATCCACCCATGTGCTTGTTTCAATGTAGTTTCCTGCTTGCAGCTACACCTCCACCACCACTAGCACACATCCATATGCCGATTATTGTGCAGGGAATACCTTGCTCACTGCCTGATTGATGGTCTGATTCCGAGATGAGTTGAGAAAATGCTTATAAAAAGGTGAAGTTTCACATTCTTCCTTGAAGCCCAGAGTTCATCTCCATTATACATTATCAGGGGAGCCAAAGAGGAAGAAAAAAAAATCGTACGGCATATTCAATTCGTAATTGGATACAAAAACATTATTTATCAAACGTCAAAACGACGAAATAAAAACACTCTCGCAATCACACACTCACACATACACGATGCGGGAAAATGCTCGGAAAATTTACGGAGAAACGGATACTGATAAGACAGTCAGCGGTGGTTTTGGAGGTGGTGGTGTGTGTGCGCGCGAGAGAGAGTGAGGAAAATGTAAATTTTACCTCACACAAAAGAGAATGAGAGCTACTGTAAGAGAAAATGAGAGACAACACAACGAGAGAAGAGAGAGCAAACAGACGGATAAATAAATGAGTATGGCACATTCTTGGAAGTGGGACTAAGTTGATTTGGACGATTGAAATGATAAATAGAGATACGAGGTTTAAAATATCGTCCTGCTGCTTTCAGGTCTGATTACAGGTCGTTTTCGTGAGGAAAACCTTCTGCCGTGTTGCGAGTAATTGCATCTGACTGACGTATTATACGGTTCATTTTTGGGGAAATTTCGAGTTTATCTTTTTGTAAATTCACTGTCTAAAATTTTGAAACTTAAAGAAGATATTAAATCAAAAATGACTCTAATTAATCAATTTAGAAGCACGAGCCATGACTACTCTCAATCACCCAGATTGACGCAAAAATTAGCGATCGTTTATCAAAAATTCCAATTTAATGGCTGTCATTATTTCTGCCTGCCGGTGTCGGGCTACAAATTAAATATCAACAGGTATCCACTCAAAAGCAAATCCACCAGGGGGTAAAAGTTCTCGCATTGAATTTTTGATTAACGCGAAAGCCGATATCACCTCCCACCCAAATTTGCTTAGCAAGGTTACAGCTTTGAGGTGGGTTGGGTGCTGCCCAGTTTGGTGGTTGCATGTTTCCACGAGCTGCAAAATTAGTTCGGTTTCATGTTTGAGAATTTGGAGTGGTGTCATTGTACACGAGCTTGAGCTACATTGTTGTGTACTTGTTTGGCTCATTGTCGATTCAGATTAGCCGTAAATAATTTCAACGTTGGCTGAATTCAGTTTAATTCAACCAATGTGTTCTTTGAGGAGAGTTGGATAGATATTTTTGTATAGTTTTAATTGTATTGCGATTCGTCAATTTTCTAGAGAACAAACGAAATTATTGTTGAATATTCCGAAAATGATCGTGAACGAGCTATATTGTCGCATGTGCAGTTAGGGCTTAATTGACACTTTTTTGCACCGCTTTCAATGCCTTACTTTTTTCACCTTCACAAATCCTTGAAACTCGATTTTAATCCGAAGATATTCAACAAATCCCGTAAAACTTTTTACAATGATGTCCTTTTTCACGTTACAAATTTGAAGGCATTTGGTTTTTCATTGCCGAGATACAGTCCAGACTTGATTATACGAAGGCCTTGGCAAAATTTCACTTCGGATAATCAAATCAGGAAAAAAAAGTTTCTTTGTCTTATTTTGGATTGTTGAGTTTTAGTATGACCCTTAATAAGATTTATAATTTTTGAATCCAAGATGGCGGCCAAAATGACAAAAAAAATATTTTACAGGCCATCAACCATACGAATTTGATGTTTTATGTAAAAAAATAAAAAAATACGATTTTTTTTGTTCGTGATTTGATTATTCGAAGTCCCATACAAACCTTCGGAAAATCGCACTCCAGCTAATCGAGGCTTTGGGTACTCGATTCTGGACTATAAAGCTATTTGAAGTTAGCAGTTTCCAAAAACAGGTTCCACGATAACTCATCACTGCTTTGACTCAAAATATTGGAGAAGACTCGTTAAACAGGTTCTATGTGCATGGCGTAGGCTGATTTTCAAAATGTTTATTTGAAAAAAAAAAATATTTTTTTTTGCTTTTCATATCAAAAATTGTCAGTTTTTTATTTTTGTATTAAAAAAAAATTGCAAAATTTCAAAAACGGGCAAACCCGATACGTCTGGAAAGTCTCCACCCCAAATTTTAGCCAACTTGGTTCATCTACTCTCGAGGCATCGAGGAACTTGTAAATCAACTCGGTGTTTAGAGAAATGCGCTTTCAAAGTTTGATAGTTTGCTTTGCGCATGGAAAAATTCAAGCAAAATCGTCCCTTACTCAGTTAATTCATTAAATATCCTCATGAAACATTTGAAAGTGATTGAAAATCATATTTTTAATAGATTTAATAAATTGCACCATGTTTGGCATGGTTAATCTTCAATTGTTATTATTAGCTTTAAAACTTAGGAAAGTGTTAAACTTTCACTCAGTATTCATAAATCACACATAAGGTATTTCGACCCCAAAAATTAAAAATCATAAAGATTGTATGTTATTCTTGTTTTGTTGTTGCACAAACATCAAATCTGCAAAAAAAGTGAAATTTGATGTAGTGCACCACAAAAACACACAATCTTTTATTAAATTTTATTGGCTTTTTGAATTGATTCGAAATATTAAAAAAAAACTAGTTTATCTTCCTTCAAAAACAATGTTTCTACAGAATGAAAAAGAATTACAAAAAGCTTTGATTGGCTTATTTTTTGTTATAAAATTTGTCTTTTATTGACTCAATGAAAAACTTACAAACATTCATTATTTAAAAAAAAAATAATAAATCCGGTTCATTTTGAACATAACAGTCATATTTTATATGATTCATAATAAGATTTTGCTGTTATCTTTAAGCAAAATAATGCCGCTAAAAATGGAGCTAAAAAAAGATTTCAACTCACACATTTGTAAGAAATGAATTTTGTTTCAGAAATGCTTGGCTTTAATAATATTTATGAGCATTTAATAAATCCCAAAAAACAAGTGTTCCGTATTTCCTGAAAAATGACAGTTTTGCTAACATTCTGTCATGTAACTTTGTTTTTGCTGAAACAAATTTGATGAAAATCGATGAGTTGCAACAGTAAGTTAAACACCAAGAAAACAATGTATTAGTTCCGAGAAATTTGTATTCAAATTTATGGTACTCTGGATTTGATCATTAGTGCGCTGACCACGGGGACGCGCTGTCTTGTTTTTGCATGCTTATTTTCATTTCTTTTGTGTCGCTGTTTGTGTGCATGGGGTGATTGGTTATTATAATTGAATATTGACATCATAAGTACAGTGTTTCTGGGAACGCGCAGTCCTGTTTTTTCGCGATAATTTTCGTCGTAAATGATCGTAAAAATTTATTCCAACTGGCAGTTTAATATTAACTCATCAAACTATCGATTTTATGAAGAGTAAAGCGTCAATTATTTACTATTTTTGAAATTTGCTCGCGTTATCTAAATTGTAAAAACAGTAAAAATATACTGATAAGTCCAGCCCATAGCACTACTGCTCGGCTGGCACGCGTTCGATCAAAAAAACTTTTTAAATAATCAATTATCTATCTTTCCGCAGCCGGCTGCCTAAGATTTAAAATTTTCAACCGATAAACAAAATGCTCATGGTCACATCACTGCCACTCGTGAATCCTGACCTCATACCCATCTACTAACCCCCTCAAAACTCATGTGATACTTTGTCGGAGATGGAGTCGATTGGGCGGTCTCTATCACTCAAGTATCGGACTAACATTCCCATCCACTTCCCCGTGACCCTACCACTGATCGTGGCCGGCGCCGGTATTGATCAGCATGATAAGGGCCTTTGAGAAGTTGCGAAGCGAGGAAAGATAGCTCCCACTTATCTTCCACGGCTCGTGGATGTAACTTCTGGAGGTCCTGGTCAATAACGGAGTAGCACCTATGCTTATGCTTATTTATGGTACTCTGGATTTTCAAACCAATTTTCAAAGCGATGATTTATTTGCTCAATTGCCTGTTTAGAGAATAAAATCAAGTTAGAAAAAAAATCTAATTCGGACTATTATGCTCTTATGGTAACATCATTTTAAAATTAAGCTAGAAAATATAATTTTACTCAAAACTGCGCCAATAGTTCTAAAAAAACTCTGTTAGCATCAAATTGCATTTGAAATTATTTTCGATTAAATTTTGAACCAATATAACATTGTTTTATTTTTTATTTGTAAACAAATCATTGTCATGACAATTGAGAATTTTGTATATTTTTTATCTGGGTGCAGAATAGTGGTTCGCAAAGCGGCCTCAATTTAGAACTGTCAAAGCGGAACCAATTTACTGTTCGCAAAATGATACAAAGAAGTGGCAAGTATTGTAATCGATCTATAATTTATTTTGTCGGTGGCGTCGAGCTTTTGAGGTGTTCGAAGTAAACAAATATTAAAAAGAGGGTAGAAATCGAGATTAGGACAATTCGTCGCTAACATTTCAATAAGCGCTATGTCTCACGCAAAACTTACGTTTATGACGCTTTTTGAAATGTTAGCGACGAATTATCAATAACTATGAATGGCACCTGCCAAATAATATTGAATAATCCTACTCCAACATTATCACTGCACTTCAAAAATACACCATCTTGGAACTTCGATTCGGTTGTTCTTCTGATTCACAAAATTCCACCCACTTCTGACGCAATATTTCGTAACGTGGAAATCAAAACGAACTCTTTTGGCCTTCGATTAGTCTATGAACAAAAAAAGTGCGAAGCCCTTAATTTTTCAACGAAAATTTAAACATGAACAGATTTAAAATAAATCAAAACAAATATTTTCAGCAGCAAAAAATATGTCACGCTTGAGCTTGAACATAGACTGCCACTTTGTTTATGTTTACAGCTGTAGTGCAGATGTATTAGTGGGGAGCATTCGGAAATCACGTTACGCATTCTTTCTTTTCAGCACCCAGTTTTTTATTACTCTACAAATTGTTTATAAAAACATTACGCTGAGATTGCAGAATGCTTTGTTTTTTGGTTTTCTTCCAAAATTGATTTCATTGTGTCTGCTTTCAAATTAATTTTTAATGTACAATAACTCCAAGTAGGATTCTCTATTTTTGAGATATTTTTCACAAAACTTTGATTCAACTCAAATTATTTTCACCAACAAATGTTGAAATAAGGGTAGGGGAAGGTGGGGCAAGACGACCATCTGGGGCAAGAGGAACAATCGCTCGTACGGTCGTAATATTTACAATTTTGATTATTTCCAGTATGAGGAATTGTTGCTAGCAATGCAATTAGCTGATTCTACTACCACATAACCGCCAAAACGACGTAAACGCCACGGGGCATAAGCTGCCCATGATCGCATAAATGTCCCATATGAATTTTCATCGATTTTGAGTTAATGATGCAGTTTGGTTCAAAATCGTGTGCTCTTTCAGAAAAAGCCTATAACAGCCAGTACTTTGATCTAGAAATCAGGAGGAAATCCAGTTTTTTCGCGAAAACTTAATACGTAGCCTTATGTGTGGGACAAACTTTAAATGCGTTTTTCTCAGCATGCTGTTTTTTCATATGAGAAATTTATGCGAACATGGGCAGTAAGATTTAATGAAGTTTTTTTTTCAAGACCTTTGTTTTCTTATAATATATGGAAAGTACAAAATAAGGCTTAGGATTCGTTTTAAGGCTCATTTTATCAAAATGCTATTTTTCCTAGATCAGTAGTGTTCCTATCAATGACATGCACCTATTACAAAGTATGATTTAACATTTGGTTATTTTTGTTGAGAGCTTTTAAAAAATCTTGTTCAGGTGGGGCAAGTGTACCATATGGATTTTTAGTATGGAAAAAATACGAATTGCTGCAACAACATATTTTATTGGGAAAAAAATAAATGAAAGTACTTAAAAACTAATAAATAATTGTTAAAAAAAATGTCCATACAAACTATAGTGAGTGATATTGAGAAAATTTACTATTTATCATCTAAATAATGTTTTTTTTTCGTTAAAACGATAAAATTTTTTGTAAAATATTATTATTTAATCTAAAAATGGAAGAAGCCTTTCAAATACATTCTAATCTGATGTATCTAAGTGATAACAGTTGAATTGTTAGTAAATTAACATGTTTTTTCATGCATTGTTCCTCTTGCCTCAAAGGGTTGTTCGTCTTGCCCCACTTGTTGAGTAGAATGTACGGAAAATCAAAAAATTTAAAATTAGTTTTTGACATTTAAAAACTGGATTTTTTAAAAACTTGTTCTAACAAAGTCTTAGTCAAGACCTAGAAAAAGATGATTATAATAAAATCCGACAGATTTTTTAACTTTATAATGAGTTATATGTTACACTTGCCCCACTTTCCCCTATGTGCAATGTTTTCTCATCAAACAATATTTATTACTATGAGATATTGTCGTGTTTTCTAATTCATTCATGCCCTTTAATATCACTTTGAATTTTAATTTGTTGTTTTTTTTTAAATAAATCTCGTAATATTCAAGATTGTGGGAAGAAATTTCCCAAAAGGTTATGAAATATTCGAAAACGTATTTACCACAATGTAACAAGAACTCATTTTTATCAACAACACAATTTTAAACATTTTAAAAAAGTGGATTCGAAAATTTTTGTCATTTAGAGCAAATCAGAAATACACCCAAGGTGCGTTCGAATGTGATGCATGGCTGCATGAAAGTATATCAGATTCTGCATGTTTACACACGGGAAAAAATGATCTAAAATGTAACAGCAAATCAACTGTTGCAGATTTCGTAATATATTTTCCCTTTGGGTGTAGAAAAAAAATCACTTTACTAATATTAAATTTTGACTAATTTTGTCTTAGTATTGCAGAAAAATACCATGCTAATATTGAAATTTTCAAACTATTTAAAACTGTACAAAAATGCAACTTTCTAATAAAAATAGACTTTCTCAAATCTATAAAGACGAATTAATTATGCGCTTTCCTTTTAATTTCTCGTTCCAATTACCGCCAGTCAGTTATCTGGTTTCGTTGGTGTGGAAGATTTATGCAACAATTGCTGCGCTCACCGATCCGTCTTTCACGACGTGAAAATTTTCGAGGAAAACTCCAAAACGAAATTTCTCTTCCTTAATTGGCAGCTGTCGTTTGCCGGTTTGAAAATGTTGTCAATTTCAATTACTCAATCGGGCGAAATGTTTCTGATTGGTTGTTTGCAAATTTTAAGTTTATCTTTTAAGTAGGTAAAATTTCCGTCAACTGTCACACTTCCAAGAATGTTACGATAATTTTACTGTAGGGATGAAGGGCGAGACAAACCGAATGTAGAAAGAAAAAACTATTATTCTTAAGCACTATTCGGTGAGAAAAAATTCTGTCACTCGATCCCTCGCCCCAATAGTCCTCCAGAGTCCAGTTTGCTAAATGTGTAGCTTTTATTGTCCGTCTGCTGACACTTTCAGCACATTTTTGGCTGTTTGGTGTCTGGCTCGAGTGACAAAATTTTTCATTTGTTTGGACTCGTTTCAGGAGTCCTTTCCCGATGAGATTTCCAGCAGTGTAGTTTACCAGGGTTATTTTAATAAATTTTGCTCGTTCATACAGCTCTGCATCAGCAAACGACGTTTGTTCTTTAAAGTTGGTTCACTTATTTTGTTTTGTAGGTTTAACTTGTTAAATTTTCATATTTTTCTTCTTACTTATTTTTCACTTTTCGATGATTTTTCTTTTATTTTTAAAATTAGATCTGGTTTGTTTTATGTTTTTTTTTTGCACTTTTTACACTTTTTTCAATTTTCGAGTGAACACACTTGACAAGGACAAACTCTCAGCTCACCAAGAGGAGAAGGAGAGGCAGCGGCTTCAAACAGCTGTACACCGTCGTGGTCGGAAAAGCTGGAGAGCTGCCGTGAGCTGTTTTGGTCAGATTCCCGTCACTGGCGCGACATCAAGCTGGCTGCAACTTTACATCAACCAGCAAAATTTCACACTCGCACAACTTTTGCTCCGTGGGGCACACACTTGAGGCTGGTCACGGAAGATCTTGCGGTCGTAAATTTTCGCCGGAATCTTGAGCTGATGCCGCTCTGCCTCTTGACAGTGGTCCAGAATTCATCAAGCGAATGGGTTTTCCGCACTTTTCACCCCTCTTTTACACGATGCTTTGGGGATGCTGCTGGATAGTCTGTCTGAACGGCTTTACAGACACACTACACTTTCATCTCAGACGTCGTCGACGTCGACCAGCAAGGAGAGATGCTGGGAGATATTTTTGAACATATTGTGACGGCTGGATGAAAATTTTCCGGCGGCGCTTCTCACATACACACGATTTTTCACGTTTTGCACGATTCTTTTCCACTTTCCAACTTAAATTCTTCGTTTTTAAACGAGAGCGCGTGAACTTCGAAGGGGGCTTCTGTTTTCGCGTGCCGTAAGAATTTCGCAAAGTTCGGACCAAAATCTTCCGCGGGGGCAGGAAAATTACACGCAAAACAACACCCACCAAAGTAACGACTTCATTGCCTCTTTCCCACTTTTCGCACAAACTTTTTTCCTCTTTTTCCCTCCCAAAGAAGATCTTCTCTCCACTAATTATATTTATCTATTTTCAGCGGTTAAATTACAGCCAGCCAGCCATCTGTCTTGTGCTGCTGAACCTCAACCTCAACACTTAGAGGGAGCCGAGGGCCGGAGTCCGCCGAGCAAAACCGAATTCACCGAGAGCTAAAAACAGACTGACTGCTCAAAAGCACGCGAGGAGTTTTCCAAATTTTCCTCCGCTTCAGCGACTCGGAAAAACTCTCAGAACCGCTCTCCCACACTCTTTCTCTCTGTTTTTCACCGCACGCGAGACACTCACGGTCACTCACTTGGACTGACGTGTGCTAGTGTTGGTAGCAAGTAACCCCCCACTCACACACACGCAACCGCACCCCGCAAATTACTCTGTGGCAGATTTCCCCGATGCGAACCTTTCAAATCCAAAATATCCACTAATCACATTCACTAGTCTACATTCTAACACCAACCGCAACTAGTTCACGACGTCATCAGTTAAAATTTCCTCAATTGAACCGCAACTCTCCATCGTGAATCGAGTTTAATTGAACCGAAGCGTAAGGACGTCCGTATCGCGATTTCGACTTCTGACCTGCTGTTTTCCTTTTGGGAAAGTCCCTTCACAGTCTCTCTCTCTCTCTCGGAGTTGATGATGGGTCTTGGAATGTGTATGGGTGTGAAGTACTTGACAGACTGACTCTCGACAGGCTGACTGTCTGGTGAGAACAGTAGGGTGATGAGCTTTGACGCCGGAAGAAGTAAGTCAGGGGTGAAGTCGGAGAAAGATAAGGATAAGACGGCTTATTTGATATTTTGTTCTTTTTAGCATTATTTTCAAATAGGATTAGCCTGCAGGGGGGGGGGGGCTCCTTGAAAATTGGTCTGGAAAATCAACGGAGCAAAAAACATATTTTTCCAAAAAACTTTAAAAATTTCATGAAAATAGAAGTCAACTGAAAACAATCTAAAATGCATTTTTCTGCATTGATAACCATATTTGGCATATTTGGGCTTGTTTAAAAATGTTTTAAATTTTCATGAAATTCCAATGCAATGCATTGTACGGCACCTCAAAAATTTTATTTTTCGCAAAAAATACTTTGATATTTTAGAAACTAATAATGACAACCTTGTATCGTTTTCGCCTTTCTTACACCCAAAACTGGGCAGCGCTTGTCCGAGAGAATAATGGCCTCGAGTCGAGAGAATAGTGGTACCACTCACGGACACAGAGAACACAGCTCGAGGTTGGCGAGAGAATTATTCTATCGAGGTTCATTTGCAAAAAAAAGTTCATCCGTCAAAACAAAAAACCAAAAGTGTCGACTACGGGAATCGAACCAGAGACCTTTGACACACTAACTCAGTGACTTGACTGCCTCGGCCACCACAGCTTGGTGAACATGGAGTGGTCAGATGTCAATGTATGGCACTTTTTGGAGATTTATTGTTTCAATTAACGAATGAACTCATTTGTTATGGTGGTGTGCGTTGGTAGCACTATTCTCTCGATTTTGGCGCTGAGCCCTCAATAAATTTTGAGGGAACGATTCTCTCGACTCGGAATTTTGGGTATACCATAAGAAAAAAATCCCTAAACAAAGGTAAAAGCCCACCTGGTGACCTTCGCCAACATTTTTCGTTTCCAATCATTAACACATCATCAATAAGATAAGATTTTTTGTATCATCATCATCATTTTTTGCTGGCGTTATAAATAAACAAAGTTGATGTTATGAATTGAAAGAAGTTATATTCTTTAGTAGGAATGGCTCTATCTCACCTCTGGTGGGATTAAATCGGGTTTTTATTTTTAATTTAAGTTAAACAAACATTGTATTAATCTAACGAACCCTCCGAGGTTTAATAACCATTAACTACATGGCAATCGAATCATGACAAATCAACCCTATAAAAGCATTGTGGACTATTTGTTAGGCATAGATTTTCCTTTCTTTTTCATTGTTATATATTTTGGAGTGTTCTAAATTACTAAAAAAGAATTGCAGAACGATCAAGATTTATTATTGTGAATTTCTGAGATTTTTTTTTTATGTAAAAATGATTTCAACTTGATAATCAGTCAATTAATTTGGTAAATGACTTGCTTACCAACAATACCGGATTAAACCAATGCACAGTGGTAAAGATCGCAAAATTAAGTGGAAAATGGATTTTCCGAAAAATGGTTGAGTTTTGGAGCTTTGGTGTCTTGAGAAGAGTTGTTGCAAATGGAAAGGGGCAACTATTGGTTTGGTTTAAAATTAGGGTGGTTCACGATTAAGGTGATTTTGGAAATCTAACTTTACAGGAAATTTTTTGGGAATTTTTCGACTTCTAGAAGATTGTTGGGATTGCCAATTTAAGCTACTTTGTCCAAGACACCATAATTTTATCTCGTGATCTACGCCTTCTATGACAAATTCATAGAAAGCATCTCAGCAAACCTTCAAAAATCAGTTTTTGAACGTGGCAATTTAAGGTTAATATTTAAAGAAAAGTGATATTCGGAGCACTTTTAGAGCTCTTAAAAACGAACATTTTTATTTGTTGACATGTCAATTTGGATTTAATGGTCAAATGTTACAGCCATTTTAAGATAAAAACGTTTCTTAATCCACCATGGTGGGTGCTGCCTTCCTCACATTTACAAAGTAATCATGAAAATAAGTTTATGAAAAAATATATACCTGATACAGACTTTTCAAGAAATCATGCAGACTCTCATTTGAAGCGATGTGGCAACCGGACGTTTCACATCTGGCGCGACTCTCGCATGTAAACAAAAAGACCCGGCCTTTAGAGGTTATGCAAAAAATAACCCTTTTTTGTATCTACAAAAATGTTTTTCTTGGCATAACTTTTTAAATACTTTACTAAACAGAATAAAATTTAATAGGGTCTTATGGGACCCCAAAAGGAACAGAATAAGGCGGATCCGGCCAAAATCGGTTCAGCCAGTTCTGAGATAATCGTGTGGAAAAAAATCATGTCTACACACATCCCCACAGACATTTGTTCAGAATTTGATTCTGAGTCGATAGGTATACGTGAAGGTATATCTAGGACGTGTATTTAAGAAGTTCATTTTTCGAGTGATGTTATAGCCTTGCCTCAGTGAGGTGAGGAAGGCAAAAAGATGCAAATTTAAAACTTAAATATCTCTAAAAGGCGCAAGCCAAATTTTAAGCACCAGGTTGCATTTGGAAGAGGAGATCTAGCCCTACAAACGCTGAAAAAATCTCAGAGGTATTTTTCTTTAAACTCGAGATATCTTCTTTGAAAAAGTCTACACCCAGAACTGGGTATCGACATACGAGAGGATAAAGAACCCGGTTCGGTAGTAAAATGGTACTGTGTGCGGACGGAGAGGATTAATACCGAAATTAGCGAGAGTACTTTACTCATGGGTTCATTTTCCAAAAAAGTTCATCAATAAAAAATAGTACCGGTTTCGAGACTCGAACCCAAGACCTTCAGCATATTCAACCGTGCCTTTGCCGTATGGGCCACCATGGTTCGGTGACTAAGTGGCAGTCATTTGTCCATATAAGCCACTCAATAGGATGAACTGTTTCAATGAACGAATGAACACGCGAGAGGTCTTTACTCTAGCAAAATAGTACTTTCCTCATGTTTCTTTTCGGGAGGACTAGCCTTTCGGTCTTTAACTTTGGGGTGTAATTTTAATGGGAAAACCATATGGGACCACCCTAATGAAATTCGAAAATTGTCCAAATATATGTTTTACCATGTAATTTTGACCGCTGAATCTGAATCTGCCCTCAGAATTGAGCCAAAGTATCGAAAAATCGATTTTTGGTCATAATTTGGTCATAAATGATTATTTTACATGGAAACCCACACATTTCGTTTCAGGCAAATACATAACAATTCAAATAAAATACTAGTAATTCTTTTTAAAGATATATTGCATGAATTCGCCATCAATCAGACTTGGGAGTCTAGGTACGTCTACTTCCACCACGCTACTGAATACCATCCTGCTCTACTTGTCATTCTCACCAAAGTGAGTGAGTAACTTTCCACCCAGAGCCCACATAGTCGTCGTTCATAGTCCTTCTTATCAGAAACGACGACGACGACAATTTCCTACCACAACAATGCATGGTTCGCTTCGTGGAAATTCTCTTTCACACACTCATACATCGATCATCGTACCCAGCAGTCGCCTTCGGGGGGAGCATTCGACAACGTGACATAAATATACATGCTTTTGATAAATGGACACTACATGCTGGGAGTCTTATTACGGTGGAAAGAGCGAGAGAGTGAGAACCCCACTGTGACTGACTCTCTCTTTTGATTGTAACTTCTCACGCGATCCTGTTGTGTTCGTTGAGGTTACTGCGTTTTCCTCAGGCTTTCCTCGCCAAGTAAGCAGTGAGTGACTTTCTACTGTGTTTGACCGATTGTACACAACATCACGGTTCAGCAGCTGTCAAAAGTGTTCAAGTTCAAGAGGTTTCGAATGTGTGAACTTTTCAACATGTTTTCAATTATTTTTTCGTCAAGTGTGCAAACACGATTAAACATTAAAATCACTTAAGCAGTGCCGTGATAGGTTAGACCAGGATGTTTTTCTTTTTTCCCCATTAACACTTTCACTCTTTAGCTGGCCGGCTTTTGCAGGTGACGACACCATCAGGTTGGTTTTACTGACCGCAACCAGCAGCACACACGCTGTGCGCAGTTTGCAGTGCTGGAGGTTTGCGTGTCGGCACGTATCGTCGTCGTGAACTGTTTTTCACCCTTTCCGCAGCAGCAGCGCCACCGCAACCGGAATTGGAAAGCAATAGTTACTGTGATCCTTTGGATGGCACGGAGGGAACTTTTTCAACCCTGCCATGCCGTACTTTTATTTTAGAAAGCAAAATTAGTTAATAAACTTACTAAATATTTAAAATTGCCACTGAATCAGGTGATTGTTTCCTTCCTTACAATTGCAATATCTAGCCATCAAATCGACGCTGTCTTGCTAACTTGTCGTACGTCGCTTTTTGACGTTCCGATAAGATGCGTTTTAATGTTTGACCTTGAATTAATAAAAAAACTGACCATTCTGAGCATTGTCCTGAAGATTGGTTGAATATGGTTGCTGAAGTCCCGTGTTATGATTAAAAATATTTACATTAGGCGGGCATGTACGTGTGTCAAACGCGTTCTGACCTGAAATCCCTTTAGCCAGTTGTCACACTTACATCAATTTTCAGACTGAGTCAAGGTAGCACGACAAGATTGGAAGTATGAAGATTGACAAAAAGTTTTTCCGTTTTTTTTAATATCTCAGGATTGAAATCGAATTTTGGTGATCTGTGAAGGTCAAAAGGCATTGTGAGCTGCACAAAATGGTGTTATTATTTCAATTGCACGTGCGGCAAAATAGCGCGTCAGTGACACAGCATAAAAAGATCAAAAGCAAGTCACACTCCATTAAATTTATTTTTATTGGTAATTTTGTCAGAAATCGACGAAAATCAACGGATTTATGTACAAATCCATGAAATTTCATTTGAACATGCTTTAAAAGACTCTCAATTATATATTTCACCAATATTTGAACCCCAATAAAAAAAATCGCAAAATTGCCGCGTTTCTGACATTATTTTAAATTACTTCTAAAACAAAGCTGCAAAAACAAAGACGACCAAATAAAAATTTAAAAAAAAACTCAAAATTTCAATGATATTGTAAGCACACTCCGCTGAAAACAATTTAAAGTGCACTCCTCTGCTAGTTAGTTGAAAGTTTTATTGTCTAAACAAATAGCAATACTGTACTGCTATGCTGTCTGTACTGCTATGTAAAATTTGTCTATGCCTTTTTGCATTGAAATGTTGAAATCTTGCTCGTTAATTATTTTTTTATAGTAACATATATTATATTACATATTGTCCCCTTGACCTATAGACTAGAGTCAAGGAACAAAAATTAGAAAAATGTTGCATTAGCCTTAGGCCGTTGCAAATATTTTCAAAGTTAACGCCACCCTCTTCCCCTCCCTTTCTAAATCAGCCCGAAAAATCATGGGGGAAAAACATTTTTTCCTAAAAAATCAAAATGTTAATGGAAACGGACGTGCAATCAGCTGAAAACACTTTAAAACGCATTTTCTTGCGTTGATAATTATTTTAAGCAAGTTTGAGATTGTTTATATTTTTCAGATTTTTTGAATGTTTCAGAAAATACGCTGCGATAGTACCGCAGCAAGTTTTCCTTCGCAAAAAAAAAAAAAATAATAATTTCGTCAAGACTTAGTTTTTTTTAAATTCTAATAACTACAAATAAACCGGATAGGTGTAAATGCATTTTAAAACACTTTTTTCATTCAAATGTTGGAAAAATGCTTGTTATTTCAATTTTTATTTTTCATGTTCCCCCTCGATCTGGGTCAGAGTCAAAGGACATACACTGCAAAAAGTATTTGCAACGGCCTTACCTGAAAAAACCCGATTTAATATCACCAGAGGTGAAATAGAGCCTTTCTTACAAAATGATGAAACTCCGAGAAATATATTGGTGCAATTAATTTTTAAGAAACAAAATGATACCATCCAGTGAGAATTTTACCTAAAATTTGGAATCTTTTTAGGGCAAACCTCAAATGCCATTTTCCTTTGATTTCAGAAGTACATTATTTGTCGCAAGATATTTAAATTTAATTAAGAAAAACATATTGGATTGACATTATAAGAAAAAAAATAAATAAAGGGTACTCAGTAGCCTGTCCCATTTTGAGGTCATGTCGAGGAATTTCAGGTGCTCACTTCTTAAAGGATAGATTATGATGTTAGGAACAATGTTTTCTTAGACAAGAAAAAATAATAAAATACTTTCTCGCACCCCCTAGTCGATTTACTGAAAAAAGTCACTTTTTTGAACAAATTTTCTAAAATCGCTTGGAATCAATACAAAAACTGTTTCGATCAGGTGTGTATTATCTTCAAACGATAGGTTTTTGTCCATAGATTAAGATGCACTATCAATATTGGACCAAAATTTAAGTTTTGGACTCTCCCAGGCGGATTTGTGTCGAAAAATCGCATTTTTCGAAACTTTTTCAGAAATGTTCATTTAATTTAGGGTAGCCTATTTTCCCAGTGAAACTAATAGATGCAGCTTGTAGGAAATTTCATGGCGAACATTTTCCCTCTGAGAAAATGCAATTTCGACACTCCAGAGCCGAGATATTTGAGTTTTAGTGAGGAAAAAGTGCCAATTTTCAAAATTTCTCAGAATTCAGAAGCAAGGCCTACTAATTACACGATATAGGAAGCATATGTCTCAAAGGTCAGGGTATGCTTTTTATAGTAATTTTGGCCGCTGAATCCGAATCTGAAATCAAATTTCGTGTAAACAGTGATGTTTTGGAGCTACACCCTTTTGGAATGTTATTTGCGTGTTTAAGAGGCAGTTTTTGTAAATATTGCTCGATTTGTTCTAGAGTTCGTATCGAGGTGCTCCGATTTGGATGAAACTTTCAGCGTTTGTTTGTCTATACATGAGATGAACTCATGCCAAATATGAGCCCTCTACGACAAAGGGAAGTGGGGTAAAACGGGCATTGAAGTTTGAGGTCCAAAAAATATATAAAATCTTAAAATTGCTCGCATTTCCGTAAAACTTCATCAATTCCAACTCTCTTAAATGCATTCGAAAGGTCTTTTGAAGCACTTCAAAATGAGCCATAGATATCCAGGATTGGTTTAACTTTTTCTCATAGCTTTTGCAAATTACTGTTAAAAATGTTTTTTAAAAAACCTCAATATCTTTTTGCAACAGCCTCCAACACCCATACTCCCAGAGGTCAAAAGATTGGTAGTTTCATAGACTATAAGCCTACGGAAATAACTTTTGGCCAATGCAGTTTTTCTCATAGTTTTCGATTTTTCTATAACAAACATTTTACAACGTTATTTATTGTCCTGCATCCATAGCGGCACTTTTTAGTCTCACTTTTGTCATATTCGAAATCCTCGGAAAATTCAAACTTCAATGCCAATCCTGGATGTCTATGGCTCATTTTGAAGTGCTTCAAAGACCTTTTGAATGCATCTATGAGAGTTGGAATTGATGAAGTTTTACTAAAATGCGAGCAATTTTAAGATTTTATATATTTTTTGGACCTCAAACTTCAATGCCCGTTTTACCCCACTTCCCTTTGTCGTATAGGGCTCATATTTGGCATGAGTTCATCTCATGTATAGACAAACAAACGCTGAAAGTTTCATCCAAATCGGAGCACCTCGATACGACCTCTAGAACAAACCGAGCAATATTTACAAAAACTGCCTCTTAAACACGCAAATAACATTCCAAAAGGGTGTAGCTCCAAAACATCACTGTTTACACGAAATTTGATTTCAGATTCGGATTCAGCGGCCAAAATTACTATAAAAAGCATACCCTGACCTTTGAGACATATGCTTCCTATATCGTGTAATTAGTAGGCCTTGCTTCTGAATTCTGAGAAATTTTGAAAATTGGCACTTTTTCCTCACTAAAACTCAAATATCTTGGCTCTGGAGTGTCGAAATTGCATTTTCTCAGAGGAAAAATGTTCGCCATGAAATTTCCTACAAGCTGCATCTATTAGTTTCACTGGGAAAAATAGGCTACCCTAAATTAAATGAACATTTCTGAAAAAAGTTTCGAAAAAATGCGATTTTTTCGACACAAATCCGCCTGGGAGAGTCCAAAAACTTAAATTTTGGTCCAATATTGATAGTGCATCTTAATCTATGGACAAAACTATCGTTTGAAGATAATACACACCTGATCGAAACAGTTTTTGTATTGATTCCAAGCGATTTTAGAAAATTTGTTCAAAAAGTGACTTTTTTCAGTAAATCGACCAGGGGGTGCGAGAAAGTATTTTATTATTTTTTCTTGTCTAAGAAAACATTGTTCCTAACATCATAATCTATCATTTAAGAAGTGAGCACCTGAAATTCCTCGACATGACCTCAAAATGGGACAGGCTAGTACTCAGTCTATAATGTTAGTCTATGATTAACTTAAAAAAATATGTATCGCTATTAAACTTCCCGAGCATGGGTAAATAACAAGGGAAATGCGTAATAATACCTTTCTCTGGTATCAATACCAAATTTTGGTATTCCTGGACCCTTTAAAATTTTTCTTAAGGATTATGCAAGAGCAAAATGTGGTATCATACCAATTTAAGGTATTGTTTTGATATTGCAAAATTGCAGCATTTGTCAATAGTCGAACACCACATTTTGGTATTCTTTTGGTATTACAGTATTTTATCAAATTCCTCTGAAACTATGGGAAAATTTTGACCAATTTTGACAAAATAATTAATTTTGCGCTAAAATGATGTATCAAAGCAAATGCCTTCATTGAAAACCGGAAATTACAAACTTGATTTTAAGCATTTTTGATATACCCCCTAAAGAAATTACTTGAAATTTTGAAAAAATTTCTAAGTCATGATGGCACATTTTGGTATTATTTTGGTATTAAAGTGTTTTATCAAATTCCTCTGAAACTATGGGAAAATTTTGACCAATTTCGACAAAATAATTAATTTTGCGCTAAAATGATGTCTCAAAGCGAATGCTTTCATTGAAAACCGGAAATTTCAAACTTGATTTCAAACATTTTTGATATACCCCCTAAAGAAATAACTTGAAACTGTGGAAAATTTTCTAAGTCAGGATGCCACATTTTGGTATTATTTTGGTATTGAAAGGTTTCATCAAATTCCTCTGAAACTATGGGATTTTTTTTATGAATTTTAATGAGATAATTAATTTTGCGCTAAAATGACTTGAAACCCAAAAATGTTAAAGGTGATTTTCATTTTTTTATATACCCACTAAGATTTTTTTTAAAACGTTGAAATTTCTCTAAGTTGGGATAACCAAATACTTTGAAAAACGAGTTAATCGACAGATTATTGAATTTTGGTGAATTTCAATCCAGTTTCATTTTAATAATACTTATTTTTCAATCTTGTTATTTTTTAGAAGCTTCAAGAACTTCAAGCACAGGCCGTTCATCAATGACAAATGCATTCGGTGTGGTGAAGAATATCACTAATAACAACATGGAATCATCAGGTGAGTAGATTTGGCTGTTGCATATGGATCATTTCCGTTTTTTCACAAACTGCAACTGCTGCACTAAAAATGGTATGAAAATACCAAATTTTGGTATAACTTGTGCAAATACTGGTGACCAAAATGTGCTCTTGGTTGCCCAATGCCCAGTAATAGATGGTAAAATACCATGAAATCATATCAAAATCTTGTATGGGGAGATCACAGGAATACCAAAATATGACTTTCTAAGGGCGCGGGAATACCTAAAATTAAAACCATGGCAAAACCAAGTTTTGGTATTCAAGCAATGTTCAAAAAGATCAGAAGATCTCAAGTTGGTATTGAAATGATTTTATTTTGTGGTATTATTTTACCTTTGGAATAACATGGTTTGGTATTGTTGTGCCCTTCCACATACAAGATTTTGGTATGATTTCATGGTATTTTACCATCTATTACTGGGCAACCAAGAGCACATTTTGGTCGCTGTTATTTGCCCAAGTAATACCAAAATTTGGTATTCCCGTGTTATTTACCCCTGCTCGGGTTTGTCGATCAATTATGAGAAGCCAAAAAGAACACTTTCACGCGCAGCGTAAAACGCGCAAGCGTAAAAGTGCTGGCGTTGAAGCTTCGACTTGACGACTTGTCGAGCTTTCGAGCCGGGACTTCGAATTTGATGGTCAGTATAAGATTTTGTATAAATCCCAAAATTTAATAGGAAAAAATAGGGTAAAAATAAGACGAAAAACACTAAAATCGCTATATCTCTGGAAATACATTTTGGAAAAGCTTTAAATTTTGGGCCCAATCAGTTTATGGCGCATGTTTTCGAATGGCTTTTTGTTTGAAACTGAATTCTATAAATTTGATAGTGTTATCTTTAACATAGTCCAAAAAATACCTCTAAAAATGGCTTTGACCACATTTACTGGTCGAAAATTGTGAATCGAAAAATAAAATGTTCGTCTCCGACCCCACGGCTACAGATCTGACTTATAAAAATTGTGGGTTTTACGAGCGGTTTTCCAGTGATGGAAGACACAAATTTTTAAGAGCGGATACAGACATCGCTCATGTATTTCAGAAAAAGAGCTCTCAAAAATCAGACTTTGAGTTCCGGGTTTCGGGCCAAAATTCAATCGAAAGAGCACAACTAAACCTTCAATTTAGTAATAGGATTTTTTCCTGGGACGAATCCTCGCCGTGCACGAATTTTTTAAGATTTCTGAAAAAAAGCGTTTTTTCAAAAGCAAACTTTAAACCTTTCTTTTGTAAGAAAGTCAAAAATACGATAATATTGATCCTTGCACTGTAACTTGGACTAAGCCCGCACTTTTCTCTCGCACTTTTGACAACAAGAATTCGAAAAACTAGGCAACCAGCAGTTGTTTATTTACATTTCCAGTCGCAGTTTCCACCAAACTGGACATTCGCACTTTGAAATGGAGCACCCGCAGTCGAGCAGTTTTTGACAGTTCGCTTCATAAGAAATACATTGCAGAAAAAAGCAAAAACTGCTCGAATGGAAATGCTCCATTGCGATTGACAGGTGAGCAACATCGGCTCGCTTTGATCTTTTTTGAGAAAATTTAAATTTACCAAGCCAGTTTGACAAGTCGCAATAGTGCGATCGATAGCAATAATTTAGTGCGAAGTCCAAGTTAGTGAGAATTGCGCAATAAAAATTATCCAGATTTCACCCTTATGTTGCAAGGTTTTTCAGGGCATTTTACAATATCTTAGAATTACTCCACAAAAATATTTGGCGAAACAAAAAATCGTGCACTCGCTTCCAAATATGACTTTTAAACTAAAAAATAAAAAAAATCAGAGGTGGCGTGTATTTTTGTTTCAGTGTATTTTTAAAAACGCCCTATAACAAGTTTGTCTTTAAAAACGAGTCGATATGTATACTAGGATGTAACAAAAATGACTTTTTGGCGGGCATTCAAGGGTTTGTTCCGGTGGGCATACTTAGCCCAAATCCAAAATATGAGCTTGATTGGATGTAACAGGAGCTGGCGCTTCACCCTTTAATTATAAATGAAAATTTAAGTTTAATCAACCGAAAATCGGTAAAAATGCATTTTCCTGCGATTATAATCATATTTAGCGCGAAAAAAATTTCCGTCAATATATCTGTATTTTGAAAACTAATGATTGGAAAGCAACTGGACGCGTGTAAAATGCATTTCAAAAAACCTTTTTTTATCTAAAGGTTGATACCTAGGCTTTTTATTTCAATTTCAATTTGTATTTATATTTTATTTGTTTGCCCTCCTCCCCCCCCCCCCCCTCGACTTTAATCAGAGCCATGGGACATAAACTTAAAAAAATATTTGCAACGACCCTAATTAAAAAAATAAATAGTTTCTTCAACCAATATTTTTGATCATCAGCAAGAAATCTAAATTAAAAAATAGCAATGCTGTACTCCATATCACGTGTCTTTCCAAGTTTTCATTAAATGTTGCTTCAAAAAAACTACACTCTTTGACGTTCGTGTTCACCAACCATGCATTTCATCTACCCTATAAATATTATTCTTAACCATTTAACACCTCAAAGGCAGCTCGACCAGCCAAGTCACCGCCACAGAGGACCGCACCCAGTGACTGCAATTGCGTGTGAATGAGGTCTCTTTTGGGAAATTGCCTTCATACACATACACTCGAATGGAAAAAAATAATAAAAGGTCAAAAAGGCCTGCCAGTAGATTTTCGGTAACATTTGTGCTAAAGTTTTGTTTGAACAGTCAACGCAATTCAGACCATAAAACATTCTGCGTGGACGACACAAGGGCGATTTTTAAGGGATGTTGACATGACAGCTGAGTTGATGAAATGGAGCTTTTTTTTTGAAGGTTATGTTTGCATTAGGTGTTTGCTGGTTCTATGAATTTTATATTATTAAAGGGGAAATGTTCAGAGATTACGGGCAAACTCATATGCAAAACATGCTGATCTTTAAAATGTACTGTACTAGAAACAATCTCAGCATTTTATTTATTTTTTTTAAGCAAAATAAGTTAAAGCTCACTAAAAACGGTGTGGAAATAATGAGGATGATTAAAGCTCGCTTCAATTTGACACATCAGTTATTCTGATTAGCCGCCATTATCGAATTTGATTGTCTCAATTTGAGCAATTTGTCATCTTTGCTGGGAAAGTACCCACTCTCTCTCTCGTGCTGATTGCATCAACCATAAAGATCTACAGGATGACAACGACGAGGAAAAACAAACATTATGTGCTCAATCAAACAAGGAGAGACCGGGCTTGGCCTGTTGTCCTCCAGTTACATAAATTCCTCCCAAATCGAACGAAACGATAGGCAATAACTATAACAATAAAAATAAGGTAACACCACTCTGGGAAAAGGAAGACATCACCTTCGATGGTGGTGGAAGGCAAACAAATAAAACTCAGCAAAAGCTCACCCACCTCACCTCCCAGCAAAGTGTTTGCTTATTATTAACAAACTGCCCTATTCCCACGTGGCACCAACCCTCCCTTTTGCCAACCCTGCCTTAAAAAGGAAAGAAGTAAGGTAGAAAAGGGCTTTTGTTTTTCGATAACAATTCCGCGTCCGCAAGTTGTCGCACAGGTACAAACCCGGCACACGATCACATTTTTTTTTGAAGAAGAGTCGTGGTTTGGAGAAACAAACAAACAACAACAACACATGCAGCAATGCCATCAGAATCGGGCTGAGCCAATCAATGAGGCATCAATAAAAGCCCCCTCTCTATTTCCCTCATTTTTCTTCTGCTTAAGGCCCTTGGGAGGCAAGCCAAGCTTTTGTCACCACAGCTTGGCAGGCTCAACCATCAGCCAAGTTGACCAACAAAACGACAACCAGCCGCTTAGTTGCTAACACGCCAAGGTCAGGCCAGTCCCGAGCAGTCCAGGCCAGTTGGGTCATTATCATAATAATTATTTCATCGATTGATTTCGAATAAAGCCAGGCGTTTACTGGGCCTGCTCAAGCATTCTCAAAGCATGAGATTGTCTTAGCGCTGGATAATGTACTCGGCGTTTGATGTAGACGCGTGGTTTTTCGGTATTTCTTTAAAGTACTGTGCGTCTCCATCCAATTTAATGTAGAAGATCCGCTTTCATCAACATTGGCTAGTCTGAAAATTATTTAATGTTTTCGTCAGCTCTGATGAAATTTTAAGGCTTGTTTTGAAACCAAAAAAGTATGTATCATGAAATGTGAAACGTTATTTCAGTTAGACTACCTTAAAAAAAAGCCAAATATCGATAAATATACACCCAAAATTCAGAATCGAGATAATCGTTCTCTCAAAATTTATTGAGGGCTCAGTGACAAAATCGATAGAAAAATGGTACCAACTCACACCATCATAACAAATGAGTTCATTCGTTAGTTGAATCAATAAATCTCCAACAAGTGTCATACATCGACTTCTGACTTCTCCTTGGTCACCAAGCTGTGGTGGCCGAGGCAGCCAAGTCATTGGATTGGTTTGTCAAAGGTCTCTGGTTCGATTCCCGTTGTCGACACTTTTGGTTTTTTGTTTGACGGATGAACTTTTTTTGCAAATGAACCTCGAGAGAATAGTTCTATCGCCCATCTCGAGTTGTGTTCTCTGCGTCCGTGAATGGTACCACTATTCTCTCGACTCGAGACCATCATTCTCTCGGACTAGCGCTGCCAGTTTTGGGTGTAGGGTAATTCTCTACCAACTCACACAAAATCAGGAAAAGTTGTCGCGACCCCTCTTTGGGGTAATTTTGGTACTTGATCATGACTCCGAGGTCAATTTGTTTGATGTCTCGTGATGGTGAGGCGGTCGCCACTTCCATTTTTATGGATTTTTGCTAAGACAAGTTTTTAAGTGATTTGTGGCTCGAACCCGTGAAATGATTGAAATTTGGAGACCCGATTTGATGGCGTGTTCAAAGTTCCGAATAAACGTATTTTTCTCCGAAAAAAGTTAATAAAATAAAATCGCTGCAATTTCTCGTGAGTAGTGCGGTGCTTGTGGGGACGTGCAGTCCTGTTTTTTCGTGTTATTTTCCGTCTCTTTTGTGGGAGCGCGTGGTCGTAAAAAATATGCGGAGTGAAAAGTGATTTCTTTTGTGATTTTCAAAGCCCTTCCTATATCATCGATGATCGGAAGGCACGGCGTTGGGTGGATTGTGTTTAAATTTTTCGAATAAGGTTTAATTTTTTTTGCGGTGAAAAAGCCAATTCTATATAATGAACGAAAGACGCACTGACAATTTGGATCGTTGAGTTAATAGTGGAGCAAAATAACTGTGTGTGAGTGATTTTGTGTGTTAACCAGAAAGACCTTCCCATAGCATCGTTGCTCGGAAGGCTCGCCGACGGGTCTGTTATGAAAGTCCTCCCCATAGCGTCGTAGCTCGGGAGGCATCGAAAAGCCAATACCTTATCCCACTAACCAAAAAAATAAAATTAATCACGTGATGCTTGAAGGAGATGCTGTGGATTCAACGGTCTCAAGCGGTATCAACAAGTATATAGCGAAAAACTGTGTGCTTGATGAGTCTGCAACGTCTAATATTGTGCCATGAAACCTACAATTTTGGAACACTTTTTTACAAGTGTTAACAAATTTCAGATCTTTCCATAAGTGCATATTTTCAACAAAATAATAACAACAAGCGCTGAAATCAACAAATGTTACAGTTAACTCTGGTTTTGTAAACAGTTTGGTAATTATTTGATGGAATTTTCAGTTCAAATTAGGTTTTTTCGTAATTGTGGGAGGCACAATAGCATCATACAATTATGGAACAGGAAAGTTGGAGGCAGTGTTTTGCTGCTATTGATAAAATAGTCTTCAAAACAACCTATGAGTTATGGGTTTCCTATGCAGATAGGACCTTTTCAAAATTTAATCCAGAAATGCCGTGTTTTGTTAAATTGATCAACTTTAACTAGCGAAAAAGCAAAAGAATGGCCACAACAAGGTCCTAAGAATAGCAGGGTCGAAAAAAAAGTTGTATTTAGTTAATTTAGAATCCTAACGACAAATAACAAAAAAAGTTTCCGAGTTTGTGGGTGATCCAAATACATATATGTAAGATGACCTTTTTTTCTAGATCGAGATCTAGGGTTTTTACTTTAAAAAAAATTTCCCCTAAAAGAGCACTCAACTAACAAAATACTAATATAGAAATATGTACCCTTGTACGTTCAATAAATACACAGACATTTACTGACAATTTTGACTAACTCTATTTACATTTTTTTTCATTTCTACTCAAGTTGTGTAATGGTAAAGTGTAAAGATGATTGTGACCAAGATAAACCGGTTACACCTGCAAAGGCTATGCATTAATCTCAGGTTCTCCAAATCTCTGAATTGCAAATGTTACATCCTTGAGCAGAAATGTTAAATTCTAACTAAAACACTTTTTGAAAAAAAAAAAACTGCAACTTTGCTGAAGACACCAAATCGAATAATCTCATGCTTATTTTGTATGACCAGCTACAAATTTGAATGATAAAACTTATGATGCAAAATGACATCTTTCGACAAAAAATATAACAGTCCAATTCTACTCAAACAAAAGAATAGAGAAAAAAAGTTTTTTTATGGTACAATTATCCAATTCAGTTTTTTAGAGCGTCCAATTTCCCGTCCCGGGAAAAAAAATCCCATGAATTCCTGGGATTTCCCAAAAAAAAAATCCTTTTCCCGGAAAATTTCCAAAATTCAAGTGGAAGTATACATTTTCTCAACTTTTTGAAACAATTTTTTAAATGCTCTGAAAAAATATGTTAGCTGCCATATCAGGCGGTCCGTAAAAAATAGCTAGAAATTGCATAACAAACAACTTTTGCTACACAGAAAAAATGGTGGTAATATTCATCAGGAAATGGTGACAGATTTTGTGGCAAAATGAATGTGTAATATTACATCAGGAATTTGTGAATTTTCACCAGTTTCTGATGAATATTAATCAGGTTTACAATTTTACAAATTTTTTGAGTAAAATATCTTTGTTTTGTGTAGAAATAGCAAATATGATGCAAACTAATCCGCTGGTGCCTTGAAAACATTCTTTGAATATGTTGGTAAGTTTCTGATTACAATTTAGGTAAGCTTTTTAAAAAATAATTGGCCAAAGTAAAATTGATATTTTAAACTTTTTTAATTATACACAGAAAAAAAATGAAGGTAATATTCATCAGGAAATGGTGACAGATTTTGTGGCAAAAAAAATGATTAATTTTACCCCAGAAAATGATGAATTTTCATCAGTTTTTGATGAATATTCATCAGGTTCACATTTTTACACATTTTTATGTAATATTATTCAAAAAAGGGGTAATATTCAACCTACCAAATTTTCAACATTCCAAAATTCAACTTTTTTTTCTGTGTAATGATCAAATGGGATTAAAATTGGTACCACTAAATATTTAAAATAGCTTTGTGCAAGATGGCTTACTTTAATTCGTTAAATAATAGTATTCAAGAAAAAGATTGAAACATACTTTCTGCACGAAATCGGGAAAAGTTGCCCCGACCCCTCTTCGATTTGCGTGAAACTTTGTCCTAAGGGGTAACTTTTGTCCCTGATCACGAATCCGAGGTCCGTTTTCTCAGAGATAGAAATTTGGTGTCAAAGGGACTTTATGTAAAATTAGACGCCCGATTTGATGGCGTACTCAGAATTCCGAACAAACGTATTTTTCATCGAAAAAACACTTAAAAAGTTTGGAAAATTCTCCCATTTTCCGTTACTCGACTGTAAAAAATTTTGGAACATGTCATTTTATGGGAAATTTAATGTACTTTTCGAATCTACATTGACCCAGAAGGGTCATTTTTTCATTTAGAACATTTTTTTTCATTTTAAAATTTCGTGTTTTTCTAACATTGCAGGGTTATTTTTTAAGAGTGTAACAATGCTCTACAAAGTTGTAGAGCAGACAATTACAAAAATTTTGATATATAGACATAAGGGGTTTGCTCGTCACATCACGAGTTATTGCGATTTTACGAAAAAAAAGTATTGAAAAAGTTACTTTTTGCGTTTCTCTTTGTTTCGTCGTCCGTGACTGTCGCGGGTGACCATGAACGGCCATGATCAACGACGACCAACATTTTCAAAACTTTTTTTTTCGTAAAATCGCAATAACTCGTGATGTTTGTAAGCAAACCCCTTATGTCTATATATCAAATTTTTTTTAATTGTCTGCTCTACAACTTTCTAGAACATTGTTACACTCTAAAAAATAACCCTGTAAAGTTAGAAAAAACACGAAATTTTAAAATGAAAAAAATTGTTCTAAATGAAAAAATGACCCTTCTGGGTCAATGTAGATTCGAAAAGTACATTAAATTTCCCATAAAATGACATGTTCCAAAATTGTTTACAGTCGAGTAATGGAAAATGGGAGAATTTTTAAAACCTTTTAAGTGTTTTTTTCGATGAAAAATACGTTTATTTCGGAATTCTAAGTACGCCATCAAATCGGGCTTCTAATTTTACATAAAAGTCCCTTTGACACCAAATTTCTATCTCATCACCGTTTCAGGCTGCAAATTATTGAAAAACACCTCTTTTTTCGCATGTTCAAAAATGGAAGGGGTCGTACCGCCCCTCCGTCACGAGATATCAAAAAACGGACCTCGGATTCGTGATCAGGGACAAAAGTTACCCCTTAGGACAAAGTTTCACGCAAATGGAAGAGGGGTCGGGGCAACTTTTCCCGATTTCGTGTGATTTGGTAGAGAATTACCCATAGAATTACAAATCCATTTCCGGTTTTGTGTTAAATATTTATTATCGCGGACTTTCTTTAATATAAAACAATGTACACTTGTTCCGTTGTACTTCAACTCTGCTCGTCCAAGGACGAGCTCACCTTTATTAAGTATTTCCATGTCGGTAGATCAACTACCTCCCTAGTATTATAATTGACTACCTATCGACTTAACTTCATTTAACCTCCTAGATTTAGTCATTGCGTTTACCTGTTGACGTATATAAGTTTTATTGTCTTATATCGCCAAACAGAGATGGTAAATATGGGAAAAGGGCGTGTTGTGGTTCAGGCCACAACATCACTATCCCCTCGGAAAAGGTTTTTATTATCTAAGAGATATTTTTTATCTTATCATTTAATGTTGTCAATAGTGCTACAATACTTTGAAACCTATTTATGTGACATTTATAGATGTGTTGTCTGAATTTGTAGAGGTTTTGTTTTATGTAGATTGTTGTCATTTGTTTCATAAGTTTTCATGATGTTTTTGTTTTTTCTGAAATACGGTATTGTTTTGTTTGGTACATATTGTTTACAAAATTTACTTAAACTAATGTTAGTTGATGGAACCGATTACCCGCGGTTTACTCGGGATTAGTAGGATACAATGAAAGTAGTAAATCAATTTTTATGTTTACTGATTTTGAATGGATTCGTTTCATATTTTTGTTTACTTTGCTATTATTAATTTTACTTTTAATTTAATATGTTTTTTTTCTAGACAGCAAAAATAATGTTTTACAATTGAAAGACGCGAAAATTATGCTAGTTACATTGATTACATTTCCTAAAATTTGAAAGATTTCAATAAAATATATTTGAAATGTGAAATGTGCAGGATGACTGTAGGCGTTGAAAATGTGTGAATACACTTTGTGATGATGGTGCTGAAGATGTCTTGATGTTGTTGTTTTGGAACCGTTTCGATTATTAACGATTTCGTTTTCGTGAATCTTTTGATGACGACCACGATCTCGACGACGATTAGATGAAGATGAAGATGAAGATGGCAAACAAATAGAATTGTTTGGTTCTGAAGATTTGAACGTGGGGGTCTCCTTCCCCCTACAAAAATAAGTTTTTAATAAGTAAGATTTTACTTATTTACTTTGTATTTATTATACTTAACTACAAATGTATTTTATAAAATTTCAAAACTATGTTTAATGATAATCAAGATGTTTGTTTGTGTGTTTATATGTGTGTTTTTAGTGTATTTTAGTGTTTAGTGTATTTTATAATTATGTTGTATGTTGAAATGTGTTAATAATGCATGTATTTGTGTTACTTTTTATTTTTGAACTGTTTTTTTTTTAATTCAATTGGTACAACTATAATATTTATATTTTCATGAATAATAACTGATTTTTCTCTTTTTATACATATTTGGTAACGTTTTTTTTAAGGGATCTATATATTCATAAGTATCTACGAAATTGTTTGTTGTTCCTTTTTTTAATACTTTCATTCAAGTCATGTTTATTGAGTATAAAGTCACAATTTATAATCTCCTTATTTTGTTATGAACTAACTTACTGTTAAATAAGTAAAATGAGAGAAATTGTTGTATTAAAATACTTCAAACAAACTAGTTATTATACTAAATGAAATGAACATTTCTGTTAAGATGTTTGCTTCATGACAGCTGATTTTAAATTTTTAAAAGAAAAACTTTATTTTCTTTTAATCGATCAATTAGTAAACCTATTTGAACAGATTTCAATGTATATTGTTAGTTTGAATACTTTTTCACTTTCATTATTATAATATAATTTTAAGATTATTTCTTGTGTCTGATTTGAAAGTGGAAAAATTTTGTGTGAATATTTGATTAACACATAACATTATTTTGCAGTGTTGTTATTGGAAATTTATTCAAAATATAATGGTTGTTTTTCTAAGTTTTAAAATCAATATATGAAATTGATTTTTACAAACCAAATTAAATCAATCAAACTTGAATCATATTTACAATATCGATTGATTAAATTTGAAATGTTAAAAGGTTGATTTTGATATCTTTGATTGCTCGCATGTTTTTTTTTCGACATACTATGATTTTAAATTACGAAACTATTTTGCTAGTTTTTTGAATTATTTGTAATATTTGTATACTATGTATAATGAATTGATTTACTTTTAGCTTTTTGCATTGCATTTTTCTTTGTTCAATCTGTTATATGTTCTGAAGCATTTATTTTTATTTTTTACGAATAATTTGTTTTGAAAATGATTTTGTATTTAGCAAAAATATTTGCTTTGGTTCATTTTTGTGCACGCTGAATGCTTTTCTTAGATTTTTGTTAGATAGAATTTTTATTATACTTTCGCTGAACTTATATTTAAATCAGATGTATTCTCCGGAAAAATATACATGATTTTAAATATTTTGTTCTTACGATCAAGGTAGAGTAATTCTTTAACATTCATTGATAATTGATATTGGCCAGATATCAACATAATTGATGGTTAAGATATGTCTATCATGATTGTGTGTGTGTGTGTGTGTGTGTGTGTGTTTTTTTTTGTTTATCAGTAAGAATACTGATTACTTAGATCATCTAAGTATTCTATAAATTGTTGGTAGAAGTGATCATTTTTATTTAAAAAAATATTTTTCTCGTTTTCAATGAAATAATTTTTAAATTTGTTTTGTTGGTAATCTAGTTTTTGACATTGTTTTTTATCTTCATTTTTTATAATTTTAATTTGCTCATTATGTTTTTCGTTAAGCTCGAAAATTTTTGAATTATTTTTGATTTCCCCATAATTTGCATATTCTGCTGTTTATGTAGAATTGGATTTTCAGTATTGTCACAAAGGTTTTCACTGATATTTGGATTGTTGAAATTTTCAGCTTGAATATACGAGATTTCATCATTTGAATTGTTTTTCGCTAAATAATTTTTATTTTTTGGCATACTGTTTTGCCAGTAATGATTATATTTTGTGTTATAGTTGTGGCAATTATTTGTGTTGTTATAACGATTGTTGCGAGAGTTGTTATTTTGAAAATTACCATTTGTCATTTTATTATTATTGTTTTTATCGTAATTGTTTATAAAATAAGGTCTTTTGTTTTTAAAAAATGGAACGAAAGTTTTACCCTTATAATTAGGGTTAATTTTTGTATCATTATAATGAATGTTTTCCCTTTTAGGAACAAAATATTTCCAATTATTTTTACCGTGAAAGTAATTCATGTTATTTTGTTGTCGGATTCTATAAATATTTTCTTGATTTGCATCATTATTGTTATTGTGCAATGGATTAAAATTGTTACCCTTATACCTGGGATTGAAGTTTTGGAGACCTTTTTTCCCAGAATTTAAACATGGTTGAAAATGGTTTTTGAATTTAAAATATTGAACTCCGTTGTTTTGAGCTGTAGATTGTTCTAAATTTCCTGCTCTGTCAATTAATGGTAGAAATTTACCATACATTTTTTTGTCACCTAAATTTAATTTTTCCAAAGTAATTTTGATTTCGTCTAAAGTAGACGCTAGGCCTAAAATAATAATTGTGTCGATGGACAACAAGTCTTTTATTTTCCATACAGCTTTACCCATGGCATGCTGATGGAATAATTCAAATTCGGAGCCACAATTGTTTTTTATTTTTGTCAGAATATAATTAAGTCTAGCAATGAAATCAGTTAAGGTTTCATTTTGCTTGATTGATGATGCATTCATTTCGTCTTATAATTCCAACATCAATTTTAAACTTGGTTTAAATCTATCTTGCAAAAAAAGATTTAAGTTGGTCCCAAGTATCAATTTTTTTCGTTTTTGAATTCGTATTGTACTTTTTCCGAAAGTTTACAGTATTTAATCACTGTAAGGAAATGTTTCTCATTTATATTTTTTGTTTTATAGATTTCGTGAAAAAGATCCACAATTTCTATAAAGGATTTTAATTTTTGCACCGAACCGTCAAATAGTTCGATGTGTTCAAATTTCAACCAATTTTCCATGTTTGTTAAAGTATTTTTTATTATATGTTACCAATCGTGTCCGTGTTTACTGCAGGGTTCCTGGCCGATGATCCTTTTTTTTAATCACTTTACTTCAGCTACATTTTTGACTTCTGACACCAAATGTTATATATTTATTATCGCGGACTTTCTTTAATATAAAACAATGTACACTTGTTCCGTTGTACTTCAACTCTGCTCGTCCAAGGACGAGCTCACCTTTATTAAGTATTTCCATGTCGGTAGATCAACTACCTCCCTAGTATTATAATTGACTACCTATCGACTTAACTTCATTTAACCTCCTAGATTTAGTCATTGCGTTTACCTGTTGACGTATATAAGTTTTATTGTCTTATATCGCCAAACAGAGATGGTAAATATGGGAAAAAGGGCGTGTTGTGGTTCAGGCCACAACATTTGGTAGAGAATTGCTCATGTCCTTTACTTTCTCGTTGAAAGGTGACGGGAAACGAACCCAGGACCATTCGCTTGCGAAGCGAACATCGAGACCAGTCTGTATGTATGTTTCCATCCGTTTCGGTGTTCAGACTATCACGTTGTTGAAAAAAGTAGCGAATCCCATTATCAAGAATAAACAATTTTTTCAGACATGCCAGGTCAGACATTTGCAGCTGCATTATTAATAACCCACAGACATGGCCAGTTGGTTGTGGGCTTGTCAGATGGCATCGACCATCACTTATGCAAGTGATCTTTTGATTCTTTTGAAAATAGGCAAGGCTTGCTTCTTTATTTCGAGGCTCGTTACGATAACTTTCGGGGGTATTTTTAACACGTGCGTCAGAGGGCTAGCAAATACTTTTGGTGGTCAAAAATGTGCTGTTCGTTTCGTTTTCAATTGACTTGTGGGGTCAAATAATGAATACTTGATCTGATAAAAGTATTATGGCTAAACTCAACTTGCAATAAAAGTTCAACATATTATCCTCGTCCTCGTTTGTCCTAATTGATGAACTGCAGTAATTCTCTCCCTGCAAAGTACCCTTTCAGCAAACAGTTACTCAAGCATGCAAACCTGATTGCATGCAACAGACTTGGGAAGATACAATCCGCCCTGCTGGTGGCAGCTCTGCATAAGAAAATAATTTTCACCTTGCTCTCCTCGATTAATCCCGTGAGTCACGAAAATTTCCACTCGAACGACGCCGCTGACGCCGTGCTCGCGTGCGTTACAACTATAACTTTTGCAAATTACAGTAATTCACTTTGCTTGTTGACCGGGTTCATCCATTTCCGTCGCGCGCGCTGAATCGTTTTGTGAAAATTTTCGCTCCTTTTTTCGTAAACGAATCGTGACCAGCTGCAGATGGCAGTTTAAAATTTAAATTTTCTTTCAAACGGATTCATTTTCACCCATATATGTGAAACTTTTGTCACCGCCACAGTTGGTTAGATGAAAACTTAATTTTCTGCATAGTAATTAGTCCCTGATGCACAACCACACAAGAAGATCAAATTTCTTATGCGAAAAAAAGTTTGCTGCATATCTGCAGCGAAAAAAGTGCATCCATTCTTCTACATCATTAGTTATTCATTCAGAGACTGTGTGTCAGTCTTAAACGCAAGCCGTGACAAGTCTCCAGCGCTCTCAATATCTAATTTTTGGAGAAACTATTACAATTTTAATGACTTATTCGGAAATAATACTTCAAATTGACTCATAGACTTTGTAAGAAAAAATGTTAAAAAAACCATTCAAGATTACATCCTTTTCAAAAGTTCTTCCAGAATCCCCTTGCATTATTTAACAAAAAGTTTTTTTTATATCGCCCTCTTAATTTTCCCCCGCTGGAAATTGATTGGAGCTTTCGCAGGATGACAACTGCATTCAAGATTGGCACTAGGTTATTCTTGGTGGGAGGAGGGGGATAACATTGTCACGTTGCAAGTCACGTGGTCTCTCACGTTGGTGCGAGCATGCATGCTTAATTGGCACGGACTTTGCTGCAATCGCGGCAGCAAGAAGTTTCTTATCGAGTTGGTTGGCTGGGGGAGGGATAGATAGTTGTGGGGAAAGTTTGAAATTTGACACACTTGATATCAAGAGTGGTTTCAAAGTTTGTAATCCTCTGAAGATTTTGGATCTTGTACATCGAATGTCAAAAGTTTTGTTGATGAGAGATTTTCTGAGGAGGGTTTTTTTGCGATTTTTCCAGCTATAAATATGCTTCAAATAAAAGTTAAATTTCACATTTATTTTAGGTAAAAATACCCAAAAAGAATGTGCAAATTTTTCAACCTTCCAAAATTCAACTTATTTTATCAGTCAACCAATGAAAAGATTAGGCTGGTTTTCTGATCTTCTGATTTGTTTGATCACATGAAACACATTTTAATCAATTTCCAATAAACTTGTCAGTGAAGTCCAGTCCCGCTTCAAACTCGTAAATTTAATTCCCGAACCTGAGCGTAATCCAAAGCGGATTTTAAACTGATTAAACTCCATTTAGCGGTTCGACGAATTTCAATCCCAATAAAAGTTACCCCGCACACACAAACACATGTACATTTTCACAGAACGTTGCCCGTTAGATAACCATTTGGGAGGGAGGGGGTGTGGGTGGCAGGTTCGCATCTCTGATTATAACTATACTGCTTAAATCTCCTCCAACAAGAGGATGGATTAGCGGCCGAGAACCAACACGTGGCGGTGCGGCATGTTATGCTCCACGTGTGTGTGTGTTTGTTTGCACCTGTGTGGGGGTGCGTTGTGGCAGGAAATAAAAGAGAAGGAAAACCACCATAAAACTGTCCGGTGTAAACATTATGTTATTTATTGAGCTACACTGAGTTATGAACACCTACACCATTACACAACAACTCTACACGCACACCTGTCTGAATGTTTTTTGGGTTGGAAAATCGTTGGAAAAATTAAGTTAGTTATTTTGGAGCTGGTTTGGAGTGCCAAGGTGAAAATAATCGTAAAGTTTGGAGGGTACGAAGAAACCGCCTTGAAATTCCACTTGAAAGTTCCCTGAACTTGTGGTTAATTAATGAGACAAAATTAACTTGTAGACTCAAGTAATCTAACATGATTGATGACATGTCCTAAATTCTCCGGCTAGCAAATCACTCACTTTCGGTGAACCGATTTTTAAGCGACATCAAACGACAAACAAGATTCATTACATCTCTTCAAAGATGACACCGCGAAATGAGAATTTTTCCCATATCACCGTGACAGTATCGGTTAATTAATGAAATATTTCAAGCTTTCCGTCTCAATTACCATCGCAACAACAAAATCTCGACACTAGTCGAGACACTTCCTCCCTCATTTATCTACGCACCGTGATTTGAGTCAGTTTTGCGAGGGGGTACTAAATTGTAACCCACAAAGTGGCACCGGATGAGATATTTTCAGAGAAAAACCCTGTACTCCGATGTGTGCGAAAAGCCATCCTATATATCTCTCCTCTACTCCCTCCCCCAATTGTCTAGTGTTCATGTAATTTTTCACCTCGTTAGAGCGGAAAAATGAGCATGTTAAAAATGAAATTTAAACGCGATAACTCAGCGACAGCTGAGTGATGTTTTTCGGCTAATGATACGAGTAATTTTTATTTGCTTTCACTTTGCGTTTTGTTTGCGCTGCTAAACCGGATTACACGCATTCCGAACTTTTTTTTTCGGCGAGTGACATTGAGGTTACGATATAAACGATGACCACTATCGAAAAGGAGCGAAGCTTTAAAAACATGCATTATATCCTGACGTTAAATTGACGAAGTAAATGAAAGAGGTTAGATAACTTGACAGTTTTTTGTTTCGCCGATCAAGCTGTGAAAAAGCCATCACTCAAAAAAATTACCGACCCTCTCCGATTTCAATAAAACTTTGTAGACATGTTATTATAAGCCTATACAAGCCATTTTTGTGTATATGAAGCCAATTGCACTTGAAAATGACATTTGAGATGGGCGTAAGTTATTTAAATATTTTTGTATCTTGTAATTTAAAAATAACTGTATCTCGAAGCTGTTGCATCGTATCAAAAAGTGGTTAAAGACAAATTTGTAAGAAATTGGATGGGCTTTCTGAAAAAAAATACACTGAAAGAATAATACCCGCCACTTCCATGAGATTTTTAAATTTTTAAGTTTATTAATCAAATTTTAAGATGATGTCACGACTTTTTTTGTTCAAAATTTTTGAGGAAATAGACAAAAGACTCACGAAAAATGCAGGATGGTTTGTCTCTCTCAAAAAAATACAAAAATCGATTTCCCAGACAAGTAACATAAAAGTCTCCATATTGACCAATTTGCTATGTCCAATCCTTGTGAAGATACAGTGGTTTTAAAAATAAAAATGTTGAAAAAATAGGGTTTTTGGCAATTTCTACATGACAGACTTGATTTTTCAGTCTCGTAAATATTTTTACCAACTTTTTGATTTGACTCGTTTTAATATTGACGCAAGCTTAAGTCTGTCCAACAACTTTTCAGAAGATACCAAATCTTCCACAATTGGCGCTGTTTCTATTTAAATATTCGCAAAAGTTAGATTTATATTGGAAATTTAGCACTCAACAGCTTTGCGCTAGATACCAAAGCTATACAATTTGAACCTGAATAGTAATTTTCGTTTTAAAAAGTAATTTTCCAACGTGTTTTACCGTCTTTAGCCTCGAACAGAATTGTCAAAATATCAAACTCTCACATCTCAGCGACTCCAATTATCATGCTTGAATACTCAAGCTCCAAATAAACTGCTCTTCTTACCGTATATACGTTTTTTTTTTTTTTTTTAAAAGAATATTGATACTCTCTGAGAAGAACATAGCCTACCACGTTTTTGTGTTTACAATCTCGCGTTTGACATTCTTCTTTTCTCTCCCATAGAAAAGAAAATCGTGACGTCAGAAATGAACTCAAATCACTCAAAGTTCATTTTGTGAGTGACTTTAACAGCTTGGCCTAGTTTGACAGCTACATTGTCCCCAGTTTTCTGTGGGAGAGAAAAGGAGGCGAATACTTTATGAAAATCATACCTGTCAAAATTCCTAGCCTCAAAATTTTGTCGCGAGTTGCTTTTCTCCTCTATGTCCCCTGCTTTTCTGTGGGAGAGAAAAGGAGGCGAATACTTTATGAAAATCATACCTGTCAAAATTCCTAGCCTCAAAATTTTGTCGTGAGTTGCTTTTCTCCTCTATAGATCGGTTCGAAATCCCCCTCTCGCGTTCATTTATTGCAGGTTTTGGAGAGAACGAATGGCTCAGTGGTAAGAGCGTGTAGTCTAGTATTGTTCACCATTGAAATAACGGCTAATATCCACTTTTGGCAAAAACGAGATATTAGCACCAGGTGAAATAGTGCTTAGACTTGGTTGCCGATGCGAAAAACCAAACACCCAACATTGCAGAACAAGAAGTAATATCCCAATAATATCACTAAAAAAAGTTAAAAATACAAAAAATACACCATACAAAATATCTACACTCTTTTGAGCAAAAACATCGATCCAAATGAAAAGCTCATTTTGATGAAAAATCATTTGCTGCGCTAGTAGTTATCAACATAGGGGAAATATACCCATTTTAATCACTCTAAGCCGTTCGACCAATTCTCATCACTTTTGTAGTTTTCCGCTATTGAATCAACATTTTTTGATACATCAAGAATGGAGAGTTGCTTACTCACTTTTATTTGAGCTATTTATTACTTTGAAACAGTCAAAAACACTTTATGAAAGCTGTAATTCATGATCAAAGTGCTGATAAGCCGATACACTCAAACCCCGATGGTTTGACACCAACTGTTGTCAAACGAACACGGAGTTCACACACACTACCAAACGTTTGTTTTGATAGTGTGCGTGAGCGGCGAGTAAAAAGTGACAGTTCGTCACTTTTTAGTTTGACTTTGACCAACCAACGGGATGCAAACTAAAAAAGTGTCAAACGAAAAAGTGACCAACCACCGGGGGTTGAGTGTAATAGAAATAGGCTGAGAAAGGGTATATTTCCCCTAAAACCAAATTTTAACCTTCCAATGGAACAATGTTTTTTTTTAACTTAAAAAAAAGAAACGGTCCCGATTCGCCCCAGTTGGCGGTGCTCAATTTATTGAAGATCATTTGTTTTTTGCTGTGTTGGAATTCGAGCGAGAAGAAGGAAAGCATTTCTCGCTCGCGAGCGAGGGAGAGAACTTTTAGTACTTTTCTCTTCTCGCTCGCGCTTGCATTTTCGTTCGCGTTCTCATGCTAGTCATTCGTTCCAAGCTTATGAATGCGAACCAGGCGATGTTATAGAGGTGTAACTTCAATCGCTGTGTTGTTTTTTGTTCGTTTCTAACACGTTCAACTTCTCGCGAACAGGCAAATCTGGCTCGCGAGAAAGCCCGCTCGCAAGGGGAGGAGAGCACGGGCAACCGGTGAGTTTCTCTCGGCAGCTCGAGACTCGCGGCGAGAACTCGAGAGAGAAAGGAATTTTTCTCGCGAGACCGCGAGAACACCAACACTGGTTTTTGCAATTTAATTGCCAACCCAACTGTCGTTTTGAAAAAAATAAACCGTTTTGTTCCATTTTTGTTTATTCTCCCATAGAGGAGAAAAGCAACTCGCGACAAAATTTTGAGGCTAGGAATTTTGACAGGTATGATTTTCATAAAGTATTCGCCTCCTTTTCTCCCCCACAGAAAACCTGGGAACGAGGTAGCTGTCAAACTAGGCCAAAATGTTAAAGTCACTCACAAAATGAACTTTGAGTGATTTGAGTTCATTTCTGACGTCACGACTTTCTCCTCTATTGTATATGTAGTAGTCCGGGAGTTGAGACAATGGAAGAGATCCAACAAGCATATGTCGGTCGCTATACTCTCTGATATGTTGGTGCAGGTATCATCAAATGATAGTTTTTTCTATCACTCATTTACAATACTGACCTCGAACGTCAGTGGGTTCAGCAAATTTGTTCATTATTGGCACAGTTTTCCTTTTTTGGAGCCGGAGGTTATTTTTATGGGCACTCTAATGCAGACTTTGAATCAGGGAATGCATGTTAACGAATTTTCATGCAAATAAACAATGTAAAAAAAATCACGATTTTGAAACTTAATGATGTTTAAACATCTTTGCAATCAAAACAGCTCTTGTGTCATATTCAGACTTTTGAAAAAATCATCGTTCAATGACTGCCAAGATGTAATTTTTTTTTGCAATTCCGTCGTGAAACTACTTACTTTTCCTGTCATTCTTGAACGACGAAATCAGCCTACTTTTCTGTACCAAAAATAACAGAATCGAATAGCAACACTTTTCAAAATAAAATTCACTGAAATGGGTGCTGAAAAGTTGAACTTTTCAGCACTTGTTTCGAAAAGTAACACTTTTCAATTTTTTTTTCTTCAAACGATTTATTGACAAAATACATGACAATTTGACATAAAATTTCACTCAATGGGTGTTTTTCAGAATTGCAAAAAATGTTGTATGGAACTCGTTGCAAAACTTGATTTTTTCCGCACTCTTCGTATTTATCCAACTCGGTGAACCTCGTTGGATAAATGTACGACTCGTGCTGAAAAAATCCTCTTTTTGCAACATGTTGCATAAACTACTATTTCATTGTAACTTTTTTAAAGATGTTTTGTTCTAAAATTCTTTATTTGGGTTTCTAAGCCCTCAGCTTTATTTTTTATTTATAAATATTATTTATAATATATGAGAATATTAGGGATAACAATTTTTTGATCTAAGCTTAAGCATTCAGAGTTGGTAAATTTCGTTGATTTTTTAGATTATGGTTATGTCCAGCAATCGAGGCATTGCTGTGACCTTTGGCTCAAAAGATTTATAATTGACATAATGATTATTTGTGAATTAAAATAATATTCTGGAAATTGTATGAATCACGAAGATGCTTTGAATATCTTTCTTTTTTAAATGTTGAATATATGAGTTGTTATACTTTTTTGTTGGTGATATTCCACATTTATTGGTCATCAAGGTTTGTCGAATTCGATCATTATTATTATAACTTACCTCGATAATGTTTGATTTAGTTTTTGTTGAAGTTGTGATATGTCACATAATATTATTCTATAGCGTTTTTGATTTGTAAATAATTTATAATATGGTATCCCACTGTCATAGTTCAATATTTACAGCATATTTACAATTGTAAGAGCCATTCTACCCCGCCCCAAAAACGATATCGAACAAGTTGTCTACATTGCCTCCACTACACGCGGCAAACGGTGTAATAAAACCTCTACGATTGTGATGGTGCCAAAACGATTTACGAAACAGAACTTATGAACTCTCTACCATAGTTTTGAGTGGGCCAAGACGGTTGACATGCGGAAGCGACTACTGATAGCGGTTAAAGGGGGAGGTCAACCATCTTCAGAGGGGAGGGAAAAGATTTTGAGGACAGACCAAGACGATAGGACAGAGAGGTGTACATTGAAGTTTTCGGTGTGACGTGTGTCTCGTGATGGTTGTGAACTACTTGTTTTTGTTTTGTTTTGTGTAACGGCGCAGACTTGCGGAAGGAACAACCAACTAAGTTGCTAACACTACTAAATTGTTTTGAACCAACTACCAACGCACTACTACCGAGCTACGAGCGATCATCAACTTGCTAAGAGGGAGGGAGGGGTAATAGATGTGGGGGTGTTGAAACGAGATGAACTTGCTGAAACTTGCTTGAAATTTGCAACGCTACAAACTATTTTCATGTCACCACAAGACGCTAGAACATAGATAGAACAGCTTCTTGCCGGGAAAAGAAACAGCAACTTAAACAACAGAACGTGTGTGGTTTTGTGTGTGGCAGACAGAGAAAGAGAAAGAGAGAGAGAGGTTTACAGAAGAGAAGTTGGTGTGTGAGAGAGATAGATAACATGTTTGGTTGCACTTTTGGTTTGAAAACAACGTTTTTTTGTAACTTTTAAGGTAAAATAGTAGTAAAAGTAGAGGGTGGAGTAGCAAGTAAAGAGAGGTTTCAAATACCGTTTTAGCGTAATTGACGGTCTCATTCGTAGCCTCGGTGAAGGCCCTCCTCAGACGAGTTCTCCTACTTTGCGACAGAGTCTGTGGGCAGAGTAGCACGCCCTTGGTGTTTGTGGGTCGGGTCGAGGAGGTTAGTTTTGGTGGTGATGGTTGTGGGAAATGTATATTTGTGAGATTTAGATTTTTTCATTGACCCACGCGGAAAAAGTCGATCAAGTCGTAGAAGAAGAGCACGGAAAAAAGAGAAAAGAGAGAAAAACAGAGAAGAGGAAACATTGGTTGAATTTTTCTTACAAATCGCAGATTTACAGGGTGATTTGGTGGTGATTTTCCACCTGGAAACAAGTTTGTCAACTGTCTAATCGTGGAAGCGAATTTATTCACAGATTTAAAAACTTTTTGAAAAAATGCCGACTGCTTGGTATTCACAGCGGGACCAAACTGAAAAGGTAAGCAAATTGAATCAAACTAAACATTTCTCAAGCGGAGACCGGAAGGACTTCCTGAAGACCAAAAAACCAAAAAAGAAAGCAAGAAAAAAGCATCATTTACATAAGCCCATTGTCGGGGGAGATGTTGATTTGCATCAAACCCCTTTCCTTTTGCGGCTCTGGATCTCAGAACTTGGCTGTTGTTTCACTTAAATACACGACGATTACGAGGCTAAGTCCGTAATTGGGTGATGGCGGGTGAATTACGGGATGACCGAAGGATGGATGAATTTGACCCTAATTTTCATCTTGGTTAAATTTTGTGAATTTGAATATTATTCAAAGGTTGAGAGCTCGAGGGAATGTGTCGACTTTTTTTTTCCTCACCACTTGGTATCCCAGCTTGGGTGGCACGTCGACAAGAATATTTCCCTTGAGCCCTGTAATCTGATGATAAATTATCTAAATGACACAAATTTCTAGATGAAGATTTGAAAGCATTTTGTTCAGCAGTATGATTAAAATGTTTAATTTGTTCTGTTAATTTCGTTGTTGTGATATTTTACAAGGTGGGGTAAAATTTGTGGGGTCTTATTTATAATATTCAGTTTATACAAGATCTAGACTCAATATAGATTAGCTACTGTAACGTTGATCCAATTATTGGTATATTTTCAGATTGGAATAAGCAGGGTGCATTCGACGACGACGCGTGGGAAATTCATACTTAAGGTGTTGTTAGCAATAATTTTGTTTCACAATTTTCTACGCTTAAAAAAATGTGGTGCTACGGACACACTTGCGAGGAAAGAAAACGAAAACCAGACCTTTTCATTTTCCTTTTCCTTTCTGCGCGCCACTAGCTGCAGTTTCGACGGCGGGCGGCGATTTATGACGTTGAGAATATTAGAGATTTTTTTTTCAGAAGGACAGTAGAGAAAGATATGGAAGAGAAAGAAATGAAAACAGTGAAGAAATAGATAATGAGTATTGTGAATTTAAGTAGCGTTAATTGTGATATGAAATAAGACTTATAAGGAAAATAGACAGTAAAGATGAGATTTGTCGATGGTACAAAGATTCATAAAATAGTTCCGATGCAGTAGAAATGTATTCGATAGCTGAACGTGACATTAGAATTGGATTTTTCCACATCGCCTATCTTTGTTTGAGCTCAAATTGGAGAGTGTGCTTCATTTTGTTTGTCAACGCAACTTCTGTGTTCTCTGAGAAATAGTCACGATTCGCTAATCTCCTCTAGCAGCAAACAACAACACTGGAACTGCTTGCACTTTCATTGTTAAAAATAACTTGCAGGTATCGGTTTTGAAGTGTTTTTTCTTTTTTTTTGTTTTTGAAAAAAATGGATGATAGGCAGGTTTATATTTATTATTTTGCAAATACCCATTGTGTATTTTTCTTTGACGAATGTTAGCCCAGTGATACATGCTATGGAAAAGATTTAGTAATTTTGGAACACGGTGTCTGAGTTTATTTTTCCAATTTCGGTGATTCTCAACTAATTAACATTCACAAATTTAATTTGATACAGGTTATATTTATGAAGTTTGTTGACTAGATACAGAAAAGCATTTTTCAAAAAACTTTTTTTTTAATTTAAATCTTGTAAACAATATTCCTTACTAAGCAATTCTCCAGAAAAACTGGAAATGAATTTTATTTATGAGCAGTTCTCGCAAATTTCGGTCAATCGTTTTTTTTGTATTTTTTAATCTGACTGAAACTTTTTTGGTGCCTTCGGTATGCCCAAAGAAGCCATTCTGCATCATTAGTTTGTTCATATAATTTTTCACACAAATTTTGCAGCTGTCCATACAAAAATGATGTATAAAAATTCAATAACCTGTATCCATTCTTTTGAAGGAATTTTTAGATCGATTTGGTGTCTTCGGCAAAGTTGTAGGTATGGATACGGACTACGCTGAAAAAAATGATGCACGGTAAAAAAATGGTGATTTTTTATTTAACTTTTTGTCACTAAAACTTGATTTGCAAAAAAATACTTTATTTAATTTGAAAAAAAAAAAACTTCAAAACGGTGCATTTTATAAAAATTTCACTTTAGTATTTTATGATTGCAAATTTAATATTACATCGAAAAATGAAGTTGAAAAATTTTTCCGACCAATATTTCATTTTTGAAAAAAATCAGTGTTGATTCAAAAATTCATAACTCGGTCAAAGATTTTTTGCACAACCTGGAAATTTCTGAAAAGTTGACATTTTATGTCCTCTAAAACATATCAAAAAATGAAAAAAAAAATCAAAATAGTTTTTTTCTGCAAATCAAGTTTTATTTAGTGACAAAAAGTTAAATAAAAAATCATTTAAAAAAATTTTACCGTGTATCATTTTTTTTCAGTGTTGTCTATATCCATACCTACAACTTTGCCGAAGACACCAAATCGATCAAAAAATTCCTTCAAAAGATGCAGATTTTTGAATTTTCATAAATCATTTTTGTATGGACAGCTACTAAATTTGTATGGAAATTTATATGGACAAACTAATGATGCGAAATAGCTTCTTTGGTCATATTGAAGGCACCAAAAATTTTCAGTCGGATTAAAAAATACAAAAATTAAAATGAAAGAAAAAAGACCGATTCCGAAGAAAACTGCTCAATAATCTATTAATATTTGCAAACATATATTTTTAAACGGTTTTAGGATTTTCATTTCTGAATAAATCTCACATATTCAAAAACTCATTTCTTACTTAATTTTTAAAATATTCAGCGATTTACAACATTTTAAAATATTCTTTCTCTTCTTATTCTACACATTTTGATGAGTGAATGACACATAAAACACATCATTTGACAAATTTCCTGAACTGTAATTAATGAAGTCACTAAAACAAAAAAATAAAATAAAGATATCTCAGACATTTCTCGATGAAACTTTTCGCTCTTAGGAGCGTTGGAAAGCTGAGAAAATTTCCTATAAGACACATTTGAAAGAAGCAATGACTATTTTCTCTCCTTAAGGTTGTCCAGAAAACACGCCGTGATAATATTCCTTACTAAGCAATTCTCCAGAAAAACTGGAAATGAATTTGATTTATATTTTTTAATTTTGTTCAAACTTGGTGGAGTCCATCCATATAACCAAAGAAGCCGTTTTGTGTTATTAGTTCACCCATACAAGACTCCATACAAATTTGACAGCTGTTTTTACGGAAACAGTACGAAAATATTCAAAATTTGTTTCTTTTGAAGGACCTTTCTGTTCGATTTGTTGTCTTCGGCAAAGTTGATGAGGTCTGTCTAGAAAAAAGAAATACAAAAAAAAAAACAATTTCCATTTCGCGGTTAAAAATACCCGAGCAGACGGAAATAACTTGGGAATAACATTCTTTGTTATTTGAAAATACTAGGCCAATAACATTTTATGTTATTTATAACAAGATTTGTTATTCGCCGTTATGATTTTTTTTGTTATTGGATTGTTATTCTAATAACAGACTAATAACATTTTACGTTATTCTTCGAACAAATCTTTGTTATTATTTTTTGTTATTTTAACAACTAATCCGATCATCCCAATAACAATTGGAGGTATTCTTCCATAACAAAAAATGTTATTCCCAAGTTTTTCTGGCTTTCAATCAATATCAGACCGATAACAAATTGTGTTATGATAACATAAACTGTTATTGAACTCTTATGCAAAAATGGATTTTTCAAGAATATTCCATAACATTTTCTGTTATTTTAACAGTATTTGTTATTGAAATGGCATGAATTTAGTTATTACCGTCTGATCGGGTAAACATACATTTTGAAGCGAAATTTTGAAAACGATCTGCAAATCTTTAAACTATAATGTTTTCGATTGCAACTTATATTTTTCATTTGAAACAAAAGTCTTGTTTTGACAAAAAATCCTTTTTTTTTTTCAAAAAGCACATTTTTTTCGAAAATGATACTCGGCGGCATAATTTTCCTCTATACTTCTCAGTGGTTTAAAAGTTGCGGTTTTGTTCCTTTATACATATAAAAAATAAAAATTTTGAAAAATAGTTTTTTGTGTTAAAACGTTTTTTTCAAAATCGGCAAAACAACTCCCGCGTCTATTTTTTCTGAATAGTCCTCATCAACACCTACAACATTGCCAAAGACATCAAAAGGATCAGAAAATTCCTCAAAAACTACAGATTTTCAAATAGTTACGTCATTGGAAAGAACCCCACAAAGTTTGAGTTAAATTAAAAAAAAAACATACACAATATTCCCGGGATTTTTCCAAAACCGGGAATTTTCGGATCCCGGGATTTTTCATGTTTTGTCCCGGGAATTTCCAAAATTAATAAAATTAAAAATTTTGGTCTGGAAATTCAGATTTGGTTGTGGAAAAAGATGACCTGTTGAATATTTAGTAATCGTTAAGAATTCAAAAGCGTTTGAATTTTTATCTGGCATATATCAGCATCAATTTGGATTATTAGGGAAAATTTTGAAAATTTTAGTTTTCAGATCCATAAAATGCCTAGCGTTTAAGATATTTTCTATTCTCATTCTTTTAATTTTTTAAAAGGTTTGAAACTTGAAAACAATTATCATATTTTATTAGTTTTCCTTAAGCATCTGCAGTTGCCTCATGCAATCGAGAAAAAAAAAACAAATTAAGAAAGCTGTTAAAGTTATGTTTTTTCTTGTGAGGAACAGGGCAATTTATTGTTAAAAAATCTCTTGTACATATCCCTTGACCTATTCAGATTACAACCTCCATTTTCCCCTGTTGGCGGTAGTGACTCAAAGATAATAAGTAAACTATTTTTTATATAAAACATGAAATTCTTAACGTATCCTAAATTTTCATTGGCTGGTTTCAATTCCTTTGTTTTTGATTCTTTTGTTATGGACAGTTTTAAATATTTTTTAAATCTTTTGTGGTCATGTATAAAAACACAATTTTAGAAATATTTGCGTTGCAAATATTTTTTGAAGTTTATGTCCCTCGACTCTGATCAAAGTCGAGGAGGGGCAAAAAATAGAAAAAGCTAAAAATTGAAATTACAGGGCCCGGTGTCAACATTTGAATGAAAACAGTGTTTTAAAATGCATCATACACCTGTCCAGTTGTTTTGCAATCATTGATTTCCAAAATTTGTAAATATTGACGAAAATTTTATTTTTGCGAGAAAAAAAAAGTTTTTTGCGGTGCTGTACATTGTAATTTTATAAATGTTCAAAATATTTTTTTTAAACGAGTCCAAACATGTTAAACATGATTATCAATGCAGAAAAATGCATTTAAGATTGTTCTCAGTAGTTTAGACTTCTATTTCCATTAAAATTTTAATATTTTTTTGAAAAAAATATTTTTTGCCCCCTGATTTTTCGGACCAATTTTGAAGTTGGCGCGACATAAAATTTGAAAAATATTTGCAACGGCCTTAATACAAAAACTTATTTGACTTGAATAATATTGAATATAAAATTGTGATTAGTATAAAATCCAAAGAGAAACAAAACAATTTTTAATGCGTACTAAGCTATCAAAACACTGCTGTCTTTGTTTAGTTTGAAGTGTAGACTATCACCAATTAACAATATTGAGCCAATTTTATGACCTGAATCTTGAAAAATATGACAAATGTATTGAAAATATAGATTTTATGATCAAGTTTCAAACCCGGGAAAACTGGACACCTTTTTTTAAAATCAGGGGGCAAAAAAATATTTTTCCAAAAACAATTCAAAATTTCCATGAAAATGGAAGTCTAACTAACTGAAAACAGTCTAAAATGTATTTTTCTGCATTGATGATCATGTTAAGCATGTTTAGGCTTGTATAAAAATGTTAAGATTTTTTATAAAATTCCTATGTACAGACTGCAATTTTTTTTTTCGCAAAAATAAATTTTTTGTCAATACTTAGATATTTTGGAAACCAATGATGGCAAAACAACTGAACAGGTGAAAATGCATTTTAAAACACTTTTTATTGAAACCATGGCTCGTAATTTCAATTTTAATACTTTTTTATTCATAGTCGAGGGACATAAACTTCAAAAAATATTTGCAACGGCCTTATTAAGATTTACTGATTTTGGCAACACCCTTGTTTTGGCAACATAATCACGTCATGTTGCCGAAAACGGGATGACACTGTAGTATAAACTCAGTCCAAGTGAAATACTGAAACAAGTTAATTTGCATCAAATTGTGTATGTTTTGATGTGAAAATTCACAGTTTTTCATGCAATGTGGCCGCAATAATGTGCATTTATTTTTCTCCCAGGCAAAATAGATTTTTTTACAATCTTTTTCTCTACATTTGGAGCTCAATTTTTTTTCAACCAAAATAGTTATAATGTACAGAGAAAAGTTATCAGAGTAATTTAAGCTATATACTTTGGAATTAGAAAAAAAAGTTAAAAAATGACAAAAGATTGAAAGCTATTATATAACCTAAGGCACTCTCTATGATCCCTTTGAAAGAATGACTGCACTGGGGTTCAATAGTTTAGATCAGAAAAGTAATTTAAAAAAAAATGTTAGTTTTGAACAAATTTCCCCATTTTTTGTAGTTTTCAAGCCTGAACAACAACAAAAATGCTATAAAGAATTCACAAACCCGAAAATCACTTTGCACATTGGAAGCACATCAGCTCTCGCATGCCAACCAGCTACAACAAATCTCTCCAACTTCACCAAATTAAAAAGAAGATCACGCACTTATCCATCAACATCCAGCAGCAGGGCGAAGTGTTTCTGCGTTTCGTGCGGTCTATTTGCGTTTCAAAGTCGAATCTATTTTCACATAACATGTATCAAGCGGGCGGGCAGGCATTTCGATTCGCGGAGAAATTAATCGACACACACTCATTTCCCCCTTCGGGATTTTTCTTTTCAATCTGCCCAGCCTCCTCCCTTCAAACCTGGCGGCAGGAAAAAAATCCCGTGCCTTGCCTTCGCGTCTGGCCAATTTCCCAAAGTCGGAGCGCCAAGAAAGAAGAAAGTAAGCAAGTTAGAACGTAGCAAAAAAAAAAAGTAAAAAGGGAAAGAAAGATGAGCAGAAGAAGGCAAAAATTAGCGTAGCTATTAAAGCTAGTGGCGGTTTTATTTTTAGTCGAGGTTATTTTCGAAGCACAACACACGTGCTTGTTGGAGAAGGTGCTGCTGTCGAAGCTGATGCTGTCTGTCTGTTGCTGTTTTCATCCCGCGATCGGACAGCAGATTAGCACACTTTTCTTTTCGAGGAAGCAAGATGATGGAGCAAGTGCCTCACTTTTGACATTGGCGTATAAATTGGTATTGGTATGATTTTCATATTTTTTCATAATTTATCTTCAATTGCAATATGTCTACGTGGTTTTTGAGCAATTCCCCGAGACTTCGAACAATTCCGTATTAACTTTTCAATAGAAAAAATCCGTAGATGGAAACAAGCAGTCTATCCCATTCCTACTCAACGTGAACTGACACTAGAGCAAGTGAGATTGATTTTTTGTTTACATCTACAGATTAACCTACGGAATTATAAGTCTTTGTATTTTTTTATTTGGATGAACATTTTTAAGTACCTTTGTATGACAAAAAAACACTATTAGTTCGTCCATACAAGTCTCCATAAAATGTTGGCAGATGTTCATTAAAAATGCTATTGAAATTTTCACTTATCAGTAAAAAAGCTACACTCTAAAAAAAAACAAATGTTTTATGAGACTTTTCACAACCAAAAAAGTGCGCAAATAGTAGTTTATGCAACAAGTTGCAAAAGAAGTTTTTTTTTAGCACGAGAGCAACTCTCTACGAAATCGGCCGATTTCAACCATTTTTATGTTTTGTATTTTTTGATTTGGCTCAAACTTTGTGGGGGAGTTCCCTATGACCAAATAAGCTATTTTGTGTCATTGGCTCACCCATACAATTCTCCATACAATTTTGGCAGCTGTCCATACAAAAATGGTATGTAAACATTCAAACAACTGTAACTTTTGAGTGAATTTTCAGATCAATTTGGTGTCTTGGGCAAAGTTGTAGGTATTGTTGATGACTTTTGAGAAAAATAGGTACACGGAAAAAAATTGCAGATTTTTTAATCAACTATTTTTTCTCTAAAACTCAATTTCCCAAAATATTTATTTTTTGATTTTCGAGATTTTTTTATATGTTTTAGGGGACAAAAATCCGCAACTTTTGAGCCATAGAGAAACATTGTCAAAAAATCTGCCGCCGAGTTATGATTTTTTTTATATAAATAGTGATTTTTTTGGAAAAAATCGAAGTTTTATGCAAAAACAAGTTTGACCTTTTTATGCACAATTGAATTTGCAATCGAAAAGTAATTTACAGATTTTTTGATAAAGGGCTCCGTTTTCAAGATATAGCCACCGAAAGTTTGATTTTAGCGAAATATGTGCAGTTTTTGAATTTTTAAAAATAGTGACCATAAGTGACCATTTCTAAAAATATTTTTTTTGAAAAGTTCAGAAAATTTGCTATAAAATTGTCTAAGAGACATTGAAGATTGTACCTCGGGTTGCTCTATCTCAGCCGCTTTAAGAAAAAAAAAACAAGAAATTGAAGTTTTCTAAGTCTCACCAAAACAACCCACCATTTTCTAATGACGATATCTCAGCAACCAATGGTTCGATTTCCAATGTTAATACATGAAACATTCGTGAAATTTTTCGATCCTTTCGAATTTTTTTTTTGAAAATTTTAAAATCAAGACTAACATTTTAAAAGGGCTAAACATTGAATATTACGCCCATTTAAAATGCTAGTCTTGATTTAAAAAATTTCAAAATATTTTTTTCAAAAAGATCGGAGAATTTCACAAATGTTTCATATATTAACATTGAAAATCGGACCATTAGTTGCTGAGATATCGTCATTAGAAAATGGTGGGTTGTTTGTTGAGACTTAGAAAACTTCAATTTTCGTGTTTCTTTTTCTTAAAGCGGCTCTATCTCAGCAACCCGAGGTCCAATCTTCAATGTCTCTTAGACAATTTTATAGCAAATTTTCTGAACTTTAAAAAAAAAACTTTTAGAAATGGTCACTCATGGTCACTATTTTTTAAATTGAAAAACTGCAAAAAATTCGCTAAAATCAAACTTTCGGTGGCTATATCTTAAAAACGGAGCCCTTTATAAAAAAAAATGTAAAGTACTTTTCGATTGCAAACTGATTTTTGCGTTAAAAAATAATGTCAATCTTGTTTTTGCATGAAACTTCGATTTTTTCCAAAAATCACTGTTTTTTTTCGAAAATTCATAACTCGGCGGCAGATTTTTTGACCATGTTTCTTTATGGCTCAAAAGTTGCGGATTTTTGTCCTCTAAAACATATCAAATAAAAAAATACATATTTTGGGAAATTGCGTTTAAGTGAAAAAAAAGCTGATTAAAAAATCTTCTAATTTTTTCTTCCGTGTACCTATTTTTTTCTCAAAAATCCTCAACAATACCTACAACTTTGCCGAAGACACCACATTGATCAGAAAATTCACTCAAAAGTTACAGCTGTTTGAATATTTACATACCATTTTTGTATGGACAGCTGCCAAAATTGTATGGAGACTTGTATGGGTGAACCAATGACACAAAATAGCTTATTTGGTCATAGGGAAGGCCCCCACAAAGTTTGAGCCAAATCAAAAAATACAAATAAAATCCATTTCCGGTTTTGGTAGAGAATTGCTCACGAGTCATACAATTTTCCAACAAGGTTTACTGAAAAGTATTGAAAAGTAATAAATTTCCATACTGCTATTTTTGGTAGGGAAAAGTAGGTCGTTTCGTTTCTCCAGAAGGACAGGAAAAGTTGACAGTTTAGCAGTGAAATTGCAAAAATAATCTTTTTGCAATTCCATCGTGAAACTACTTACTTTACCTGTCATTCTTGAACACCGAAACAGCCTACTTTTCTGCACCAAAAATAATAGAATCGAATAGTAACCCTTTTCAAAACAAGTGCTTAAAAGTTCTACTTTTCAGCACTAAAATGGATGCTGAAAAGTTGAACTTTTCAGCTCTTGTTAGGAAAAGTTATACTTTTCAACATTTTTTTGATTTGAACGTTTCATTGACACAATGCATGGACATTTTTCCTATAATTCTGTCCAAAGGGTGTTTTTCGGAATTGCAAAAAACGTTGTATGGAACTCGTTGCAAAACTTGATTTTTCATCACTCGTCATATTTATCTAACTCGGTGAACCTCGTTAGATAAATGTACGACTCGTGCTGAAAAAATCCTCTTTTTGCAACTTGTTGCATAAACTACTATTTTATGTCATATGCCAGATTTTGAGTAATGATACAAGTTAACCAAAATTCACTTGACATTGTTACACATTGTTCGAAAATAAACAAAGCTTTCGGAAACTGTGGAAAAAGCTCAAATTTGTTTTTGCTTAATCTTTCGATGTAAAATATATTTTTCAAACGAAAAGTACGATAATGACATGTCAATATTATGCACAATTTTTTCGATATAGCTACAAAATACTGTTTTTTGTTTGATACCAGATTTTAGTTACCTGTAAAAGTCATGTAATTTTTATAAGATCAGAAAATTTGCTATGAAATTTATAAAATATATGAAACCTTTAAAAATAAGTTTTTTTTACATCAAATAATGGCAGCATAGTTGCTGAATTATCGTCACAAAAATGTTAATTGTCAAATGAATTTTGAACAACTTGTGAAATAGTCCAACACTGGAATTTTGTGTCATCCAAACGGCATCCAATAACGTGAATTTTTAGAGATGATTGTGTCTTGCAATTTATTTTCTTCTGTCGAATTAAAAAAAACTGTTAGTAGTATTTTTTTTAGAGTGTAACTTTTTATGTATGCCAAAATTGTATGGAGACATTTATGGACGATATTTGATATAGGAAAATATCTGCTTTGAGCATAGAAAATGTTCAACAAAAATTTCTTTCGAATAAAAATCAAACAAAATATAAAATTCGCTCATTCTTGGGAGGGTTATGGATGTAAAATGTGAAATCATAAAATAGAAAAATGTAAAAAAATCGTAAAACTTTGATTGGGTTTTTTTTTTGAAGATTTGCTCAAGGTAGCACACAGGGTTGTCCTTATTTTGTTATTTTCAATTTATTCTCGACCAGTAGAAACAAAATCGGAACCTTGTATGAACTTAAATCTACAGTAAAATCATTCTTTCAAAAACACGAATCTCAAAAAACCGCGAAAATGTGAGCAACAGTGAATCAGAGCGCAGCAATGATGAAGCAAGCACGCCTCCAAACATCTTTCGTCATTAATCAGAAGTGTTATAATATCCCATCCATAGCAAGCGTTTGAGTATAACAGTTTTCCCCTCGCAGAACTTCCGCTGACGCTTTCGAGCTTTCGACATACCTGCTTGAACTGGCGCATCCCACCGTTGATCCGCAGCGAGTCGGCCGCAATGCCGGCGATTCCGTCCCCTGGTTCGCGTAACTGCCGCAGCGAGGAGCTCGGGTTCGCCCCACAGGCATGCGCACACTGACTGCCACAGCAGATGTGCAGCGAACTGGCCTCCGGTTGGGAGCTCTGGCGGATGATTCGCGAGCCGGACGTGGGCGAAGACGTTATGAGGACCGGCGGAATAGTCGAGTGTTGAACCTGCTGGAGTCGACTGTGGAGTGCGCTGCGAACGGATTCCTTCGAGACGGACCGCGTCAGCTGTAGCGTGGACACCGGCGTAGTCGAGGCACGTCGGTCACAGTTTCGACACGCGCGACATCTGTTGTACGGCACCAGTTGGTAGTTGCTGCTGGCCGCACTGCCAGCACCTGTTGCGACTCGGCCTGCCCCTCCGACGCCGCCGCCGTCGCTGTGGCACGAGTTGGACACCGCTATCGAGGGGGCCTCCAGCCGGCAGTGCATTTCGATGTCCGGCACGGAACGGGCATTGTGCTGGTCCTGGTGGTCTTCGCCTGGTTTGTGATGAGATGTTGTGAATAGAAAAATAACACAGTTAATCAAAGGTATTTGTCATATGGGTAATTCTCTACCAACTCACACGAAATCGGGAAAAGTTGCCCCGACCCCTCTTCGATTTGCGTGAAACTTTGTCCTAAGGGGTAACTTTTGTCCCTGATCACGAATCCGAGGTCCGTTTTTTGATATCTCGTGACGGAGGGGCGGTACGACCCCTTCCATTTTTGAACATGCGAAAAAAGAGGTGTTTTTCAATAATTTGCAGCCTGAAACGGTGATGAGATAGAAATTTGGTGTCAAAAGGACTTATATGTAAAATTAGACGCCCGATTTGATGGCGTACTCAGAATTCCGAAAAAACGTATTTTTCATCGAAAAAAACACTAAAAAAGTTTTAAAAATTCTCTCATTTTCCGTTACTCGACTGTAAAAAATTTTGAAACATGTCATTTTATGGGAAATTTAATGTACTTTTCGAATCTACATTGTCCCAGAAGGGTCATTTTTTCATTTAGAACAAAAATTTTGATGTTAATAAGCAAACCCCTTATGTCTATATATCAAAATTTTTGTAATTGTCTGCTCTACAACTTTGTACAACATTGTTACACTCTAAAAAATAACCCTGCAAAGTTAGAAAAAACACGAAATTTTAAAATGAAAAATTTTGTTCTAAATGAAAAAATGACCCTTCTGGGACAATGTAGATTCGAAAAGTACATTAAATTTCCCATAAAATGAAATGTTCCAAAATTTTTTACAGTCGAGTAACGGAAAATGGGAGAATTTTTAAAACTTTTTTAGTGTTTTTTTCGATGAAAAATACGTTTATTCGGAATTCTGAGTACGCCATCAAATCGGGCGTCTAATTTTACACAAAAGTCCCTTTGACACCAAATTTCTATCTCATCACCGTTTCAGGCTGCAAATTATTGAAAAACACCTCTTTTTTCGCATGTTCAAAAATGGAAGGGGTCGTACCGCCCCTCCGTCACGAGATATCAAAAAACGGACCTCGGATTCGTGATCAGGGACAAAAGTTACCCCTTAGGACAAAGTTTCACGCAAATCGAAGAGGGGTCGGGGCAACTACTGTGTGAGTTGGCGGAGAATTACCCCAATCTTATTTGAGATTTTTAATGATATCAATCAAATTGTTATAAAATTTAGACATTATAAACAAGAATGTAAAAAATCTTACTTTTGTTCTTGCTGGGAAGAGGTTATTACAGACATGCCTAGGTTTTGCACGCCTAGGTTTTGATTCGTTCAGCTGTCTCGGTTAAGCTTATGGGATTTTGGCTATATGGGAGACATCTGGAGTTCTTTTTTAAAAAGGACCAATAAACCAAATTTCCAGTTTTTGTTTTTTTTGTGTGTTTTTGAAACAGCCTTGAGTCAGGGGTATTAAAATACACCAAAAAATTGGACCTTTAAAAAAACTCCAGGCATTTGCTTTAATCGTTTGAAAAATCATTCAAACATCAAAAAGTTATATATTTTTTTAATCGGGATGTTGTCAGCTATCCATTAAAATTATAATTATATAAAAATTTTCATAAAAATACGTTAAATATTTTTTTTTAAATACTCAAAATTGTCTCAAAACTTCGTATTTTTGAAGAAAAAAAATACTCAAAATTTCAGTTTTTACAATATGGGTACCAAACCATCAGAATTTTTTCAATAATTTTTTTTTGAAAATGCTCAAAATTTACACAAAACTACGTATTTTTGAAAAAATACTCAAAATTTCCGTTTTAACAATGTGGGTATCAAACGATCGGGATTTTTTAATACATTTCGAATGTAATAACAACATATTTTGAAAATACTCAAAATTTTCACAAAACTACGTATTTTCGAAAAAAAAATACTCAAAATTCCAGTTGTTACAATCTCGGAGCGTATGGTGGTGTGTCCCCACGCTTCTTTCTCCCCTGTCGATTCAGAATAGTGTTGTTGTTCGAACACTCAGTGCTCAAACTCAACCCAATTACGAGTCATCTCTGCGATACGGCTTTACGCAGTAGGCCTGGCCGCTTTAACGCTTGTGATGTTTCAATGCATTTCTACACTCAGAAAAAAGTACTGGCAAAATCCATAAGAACGTCTTATGACCTTTCGACATCAGGATTTTATTCGGATGTCATAAGATTTTCTTATGGCTGGGAGGGGAAATTTGACAAAGGCGTCACTTAAGATTTCCATTGAGCTATCTTATGATATTGGTGCGAAGATTTTTATGACTTCAACAATTATTTTATTATGGATATCAGTGTTCTTCATAGAGCAATCTTATGATATTTGTAAGAAGTTTTTTGTGACTTTAATAATTATGTTATTATGGATATCATTGTTTATTATTATTGTTTTATACTGGCATACATATTAAATTAAGATCTAGATTTGATTGTAAAACTGTGAAGGCCAAAGTTCTCCAGAACGATGCTCTCTGATCCGTTTTCATCACCGGTCCCCGAAGAGTCGCGCCAAGGCAGGTTCACTTGGGTTCTTTACTTTCCCGAATTTCTCCGATTCCGAACCAGATCTAGCCGGCGGCCACGAGATCTGTGCCCTTGGCGGTCAAAGAACGGCGATCCGGGACGTGCAAGAGCCTCGCGTCTCGATCGGCAGAATTGTTTTCCGGGAAGAGCTCGTCGCGTCACTCTCGCTTAAGCTCGGGATTTTTTCCACCGGATCGGTCTGTGGAGTGAAATTTAGGTTAAATTCTGGTTCAATTTCAAACATGTATACTTACGTTAGATTTTGCGAGTCCGTTTTGGCCGGGGGCACAAGATGCCGTCCTTGCCGGAGCCTCCATCGGTGAAATGGCGCTCTGGGATGGGCTCGTCGCTTCGTTTTCACTATTGATTTGGACCGAGCATACGGAATCGGCTTCGATTGTGAAATTGAAGTCAAGGTCCTGTGAATGTAATGAAGTAATAGTTATATGCCATAAAGAATTAAAAAGCAATAACTTACGTTACGGGTCCTCTACTTGGAAACAACTTGCAACAAGTTTGCTCTTCCGACGCCATTTTAAAGTTTGGGTGAAATAAAATTCCCGGGCAGACGGTAATAACAAAATTCATGTCATTTCAATAACAGATTTTGTTAAAATAACAGAAACTGTTATTGAATATTCTTGTAAATCTTTTTTGGAAGAAAAAATAATAACAGTTTCTGTTATTTTAACAATAAATGTTATTGGGATGGTATTCAATTAGAAATGTGGAATAAGATGATAATAACAGTTTAAGTTATGATTTTCCTTTTAATTTCATAATAACAGGATCTGTTATTGGTTTGATATTCCATTGGAAATGTGGAATAAGATAATAATAACAGTTTAAGTTATGTTTTTCTATTTTATTGCATAATAACAGGAACTGTTATTGGTTAGGTATTCGATTGGTAATGAGGAATAAGACGATAATAACAATACATGTTATGATTTGCAAACCATATATGCAACTATGAAATATTTTTCGGGATATTTTTCTAAAGACAAGAATATTAATTTCGTGTACTTATTTCACTCCTAAACTAGTTCCTAACTCAATTGTTTTTTCAACACTTCATATAATTTTGAAATTTACCGATTTCGAAAAGTTCCGAGTACTAAGGTTTTGCAAGAGACATGACACACACTACCTTCGGGAAGTCGCGTGTTTTCGCCTTTCTTACAAGTGCCCTTACAAAGTGTGTACAAAGTACACGAATGCGACTGCCGGTGAGTTATATTTGAAAGTTACCCTCGGAATGCGATAAAACTCTTCTAATTTATTTATCAAAAATTGAATTCTTTTTTCTCGGTGTATCGCGATCCCAAAACAAAGCAGGAACGGGTGGAAAAGGAACGAGTTGAAAATATCCACACGCTCCACACCAAAATCCACAATGCCTAGCTGTCAAAATCTGCTGATACCACATTTTAACAGCTGATAGCAAACTGCAGTGTTGATTTTAGATAGAATTAAAAGAAAAACACCGTTTTTCCTGCAAAAAAACAGATTTTAGTGGATTTTGTAAGTTTTTTTCTTCTTTTAAATGTGTTTAGTTGAAAATGATTGGTTCTCCTTCTTCAGATTGAACGCGGTAACAATTCTGCACGGTCTCGATCTGGGGATTTAATCGCCCTCTCGGACGTTTCTTCTATAAAACATCAATCAGCTCTGTTTTGGGGCAGAAAAGCGGAGCGGTCAGAAGGTTTGTCTGCACTCATGTCTCGGAGGCAATCAGCGGCAGCTTTGACCGGTTTGACGGAAGTGGAGACGGCCCGTGCGCCAAACTGCCCGTGGTGATTCAACGGAAAACATTACCTGTGCATGAGCACGCGGGACGTTCCTGTGGTACGGCCGGCGCTGGCGTTGGCTGGAAGCTGCTTGTGACGATCGAAGGGTGAACATTGACCATGGTACGCAGGGGAGGAGGAAGTGTGACAAGAGATATCAAGGAAATGAAGAGGAATATCGCGAAAAGGAAGCTGCGAGGTTGTGAATAAAGTAAGAGGAAGATTAAGCTTAAGAAAAAGTTGGAAACGCTTCGTTAGCATTTTTTCTTCGAATAAAAATGTTTGATTACAAGCACAATTTCTTCTTTTTAGAATATTATGTTAATAATGATGTTTGCGGTCTGTTGTTGTGGTTGCAAAAAAGAACTTCGTTTAGTTGAGGTCATCGCGTGTGTTTATCCGTGTGGAACCGCTTGTTTCAAGCCGAAATGTTGAGCATGTCCTCGGGAAACGGTCCACGTACATAAGCTCGTTCTCAAACAGGTTGTTTATCTTAAGCTCCAGTTCCCGCGAAGAATCGTTCATCCATTCGACAATCACCCGGCGATTCTTCGGATTGTCCTCGATAACGCCTTCAGCGGTTCGATGTCCTTCCACCCGGGCCGGGTCACGTACTCATCGCCGAACTTCTGTCGGAACTCCACGCTGATTTAAATTTCTAATTTAAATGTTGGGCAGCAAGAGAGCGTACGGATGAAACTTTTACGAAATGCACTCTCAACCCAGTTCACAAAACTCTTGAACTTGGAAATGAATGCTTTTTTTTGGGAACTTTTCGAGTAAATTGTAATTTGCAGTGTTTCTGATTTCAGAGTGTAGGGTTTGTTTACATATGGCCAGGGGGTGGTGGGGTAGGACTGGAAACGTTTGGAAACGGAATCCACCCGAATAGGTCGTCTCCAAATTACGTTTCCCTGCTAAAGTTTTGCAAATACCAACTTCTAGCAAAACAATGAAATTGGTCCAATGTTTAAGTGTAAACAAAGAGTCTATCCTGCTGACATGAGCAAGATAGACTCTTTGTTTACACTTTGTCACTGGAACACTTACAATGTTTTGCTTGATTGGCTGAATTACACTGAAAATATGCCACACTTTTTATTCAAGTGCCCAAACACTTGAATGATTGAATAAAGTCACATCGTAGATCTAATTGGTTTGTGTTTCAACATCAATCCAAACCACTATCAAATGCAAGTGTTTGGGCGGTTGACTTTTTGGTATTTTTTGACATGTTATTTTCATTCGGGTGGCTCAAGCTTTTCAATTGTTTTGCTCATGAATTTGTCCCACCTTCTTGAACTATTCAAAGTAATGAGCAAAACACTTGAAAATGATCTTAAGATCTACCCAAAACAGGCACTATTCAAAGTCAACGTGATTATCCACATGAATTTAATGTGTTTCACTGATTGATTTTTGCGCGACATTCATCGATGGCTAGAAGCGAGGCAAGAACCAATAGCACAAAAAACACTCCCGTATTCAACTGGCCGGCCGGCGCAGTGGTAGCGTGCACGACTAGCAAGCGAGAACCTGTAAATCGCTTGCACGTACTTTTTTTTTTCAACGCCATTTAAAATTCAAGTGTTTGGCTATTGACATTATTTCATGGCCAATCACCGAAATTTCAAGTGTTTTGCGATTGATATTTGAGTGCTCTGTACAGCAGGGCCAGATCATGTGTAGAACACTTCGTTGAGCTGTGTAAGTTTTGCTCAGTGTAGGAAAACAATGTTTAAACAACACGAGCTATTTTTTTCTTGTTCAAATAGCTATATAAAACTATTTAATGTATAATTACTTAAACATTTTATTTTGTAAACGTAGTTTTTGAACGCCCCCTACGAGCGAGAATACACTGAAAATATGCCACACTTTTTATTCAAGTGCCCAAACACTTGAATGATTGAATAAAGTCACATCGTAGATCTAATTGGTTTGTGTTTCAATATCAATCCAAACCACTATCAAATGCAAGTGTTTGGGCGGTTGACTTTTTGGTATTTTTTGACATGTTATTTTCATTCGGGTGGCTCAAGCTTTTCAATTGTTTTGCTCATGAATTTGTCCCACCTTCTTGAACTATTCAAAGTAATGAGCAAAACACTTGAAAATGATCTTAAGATCTACCCAAAACAGGCACTATTCAAAGTCAACGTGATTATCCACATGAATTTAATGTGTTTCACTGATTGATTTTTGCGCGACATTCATCGATGGCTAGAAGCGAGGCAAGAACCTATAGCACAAAAAAACACTCCCGTATTCAACTGGCCGGCCGGCGCAGTGGTAGCGTGCACGACTAGCAAGCGAGAACCTGTAAATCGCTTGCACGTACTTTTTTTTTTCAACGCCATTTAAAATTCAAGTGTTTGGCTATTGACATTATTTCATGGCCAATCACCGAAATTTCAAGTGTTTTGCGATTGATATTTGAGTGCTCTGTACAGCAGGGCCAGATCATGTGTAGAACACTTCGTTGAGCTGTGTAAGTTTTGCTCAGTGTAAAAAACGATCACAGCAGCCCGCGACGAAACGTCAAAACAGTGAAAACCAAGCAGCAGCTGCGGTGCGCGCCGCGCCGCGCACTGCGCGGTGAATACTTGTTTGTTGTGTTTTTGCTTGTTCTCGTGTACGAGTTTTGTTTTGACGTTGTGTTTTGTGTTTCGATTCTGGATAAAACGGTCCAGATAATTTGAAGGAACCAAAATAATGAATCGCCGCAAGTGCAACATCCGGTGAACGACGACTTCGAAGTGTTTTGATGATTACCAAATCAGAAGCTGAACGAAAAGGTAAGTTTGTAATGTTATCAGTTTATCGCGGTGATAAACTTGTTTTAATTAAGGATTGCAATCACCACCCGTTCCCAGGGTTTCGTTTCTTGTTTACCTTCTTGTTTGTTTACCTCCCAAAGTTTCATGTTGGATTACAGAGCCTGATAACTTCTGCAAGCAATTCCACCGGAACTTTTTGAACACCCGGCGGATTTATAAGTGCATCATAAGTCCGGGAGACAGTAGAATATAATCAATTAGGTTTTACGCCGACTCGATTTGGAGGTTAGAAGGAGTGCACTGTTTCCATGGACTTAGCACAGTTCGATGAGGTCGTCGATTTTGTTCGGGAAATTCGTCGAAAATCGACGAAGACCATATAAACAGTGCACGCGAGCTGTCAAATGACGTCACGGTGTAAAACCTAATTAGGTTTTACAGCGTGACGTCACGAGCGCACGCGCACACACATTTTTACTAGACACACGTGCAAAAAATGTAAACAGTGCAGCCGAACTGTCAAATTTCTAACCTAAAAATCGATTCGGCGTAAAACCTAATTGAGCACCGTCACCAGCAATTTGACAGCTTGGCTGCACTGTTTACATTTTTGCACGTGTGTCTCTGTAAAAATGCGTGTGCGTGTGCGCTCGTGACGTCACGCTGTTAAACCTAATAGAATGAATCGTCGTGAGTTTGTGTTAAAAAAAAACCAATTCTTCGAATTCGAGTCAATGTTTATAACTAGTGGGAACGGGATGCCATGTTTGTTTACTCACTCATTACGATCATTTACGCTGTTTTGCTTGAAATAAATACGCCGCTTGTAATGTTAATTTTCAATCAAATAATCTTGATCCCAAATCTATCCACAGATTCTGCAGGGAGCATCAGCACGACTCCAACGGCACAGAAACAACATCAATCATAGATGGTCGATTTGATAGATTCGAAGACAGTTCAACAGCAAAGTAAGTTTTGAAATATTATCTCTAAGTGAAGCTATCACTTTCATTTCAGTTTTTAATTCACTCATCCATCCTTGCTGTGTTTTGTTTTCATCTTCCATGGATTATGCAATCATTTAGAGCATAACAGCCCGTTTACTTTCGATTACTGCTTATTAAAAAAGACGAAATAAAATAATACACAATTCAACAGGAAGTGAGCAAGCAAGTTTTTTTTTCATGAAAAGTTTTACAAAATATAATGTTTGAAAAATACAAATCAAAAAATTGGATAGAGTTCGGAGCGAGTGCTTAACCTGCCAAACATATATGAATTGTCGTATATTAAAATATTGTTTATGTAAAAACACTTAAATGTTTGCTTTACATAACGAAACAAATTCGACTTGCTTTTGGATAACTATCAATATGATTACTTTTTATTATTTTTCACTTGTGGGTTTGAGCCATTAAAAAATAGGAAAAACATTTTACAACCGATATTAAAGTAGGGTAAATTTTCGTATGTTTGGCTGGTTGAAGGACTCGGTCCAAATTCCGTCCAACTTGAAAAGTCTCATCACTAAAAAATTGCAATTGTTTTAATAGAAACTTGCTTGCTCATGTCCTATTTATTTATTTAATGCATGATATGTACTGGAAACGTTTTTTGGAAGCTGTAATCGAACGTCGAAGTGCTGATATGCCAAAATTAAGTACTAGATGGAATTACACGCCGTTTCTTTATCTCATTGTAAATTCCCGGTGGATTTTGAACATGCTCTTTGTCCTAACTAATTAAACTTTCATTTTCCTTTCAGCAGAAAGACTCTTCTTTGAATCTTCAGCAAAATTCTTATAATTTCCAACCATTAAACTTCTTCACAAATCATCTTTCTAAGTACAAAAAAACAAGATACTTTGTGGTACTTTTTAATTTTTAGGTAACGGTGAAGAGCTGGAATTTATCAGAGATTCGACGAACATGCTAGTACCAATTTCTCTTCTGCAGGCGTCACAGTCTTTATCAATATACATCGAATATACAATCGGAGGGACGTAAGTATAATTTGTAAAAAATAAAAAAGCCGTTGTATTAGTATCATATCGAAATCGTTCTGACCTTAGTTGAACGAACGATATAAATAGGGGGTATTTTGATATCAACAAATAACTAATAAAATTTTTTTGATTCTGGCATAAAATTTAGTAATTAAATTAAGTTTTAATAATTTTATTTTCAGGTATTTTTTCTTGTTACAAATCTGTTACATTTTATTCAGACTGTGATATTATTTCGTTATTTTTGGAGTAATTTGCTTCATTAATTTTGCTATTTTTCTGTTACAAACTTTTGCTCGGGATAAAGCTTTCCATGTGATAAAATAATAACACTTTTTGTTATGCAATCAATCCATATAAATAACAGTTTTTGTTATTGGAGTGCTCCCCATCCATCGCTCAGAATAACTAACCTTATTATTCTATTGTTTTGGATTCTATGTTATTAGTATGTTATTGCAATAACAGAGCAATAACAATTTGAGTTATTTTTCGAACAAATCTTTGTTATTGAAATTTGTTATTTTAACAACTAATCCGATCATCCCAATAACGGATTTTGATCTTCTCACAATATCAAAAACTGACCTTCCCAAGTTATTTTCGTCTGCTCGGGATTGTCTTAAGCTATTTTCACACTGCTGACATTTGTAAATAGCGAATGTCCAAGCTATAAAATCCATAGGAAAATCTTATGAACTTTGTTGCCAGTTCTTATAAAAAAACAACAACATGGCATTGGTCGAATAGCATTGGAAAATCTTATGTAAAGCATGCGCTGATTCGATCTGATATCATAAGCTTTGCTATTGCTTTCATTAGCTTAATTATGAATTTCGTGAGGGCCTCAATGGACACAGCTGGGACCTCGTTCATAAGACTTAACTTATGATATTAATAGGAGCTTTTTTCTCAGTGTAATGCAATGGCGCACTACAAATGTTAAAAAATGACAAGAAGAGTGCTAGGCGTCATCTAACCTAAGGTACTCTCCAGAATCCCTTCGAAAGATTGGCTGCGCTAGGGTCTGATTAGATTAGATTAGAAATTTCAGTTTTTACATTATGGGTATCAAATAATCGGGATTTTTTCATACATTTCAAAGTTTATTAAAAAATTAAAAAACTCAAAATTTTCCCAAAACTACGTATTTTTGGAAAAATACTAAAAATTTCAGTTTTTACAATATGGGTATCAAATCGCATGTTATAACATTTTTTTTTTTTTTTTTAATTAAATATACTTTATTGAATCTTTCTTATAATAATTACATTTGGTTTACATAATAAGTGGTCAGCTGTGGCTCTTCAGCTTTAGTTTGCTTTTCGTGATTTAAACACTGTTTATTTTCATAACTTTAAAAGTATATGATTTATCATTTTTGTAACACTAGGTACAATGAGGAAAAAAAAAATATCAAGAAAACATAACCTAACCTAAAACTAACTTAAACTTACCATAAACTAAACCAATCCTTGAATCAAGGGGTATTCAGAAATAGCACATTTTTCCCTGAATTTCAAACATTTCTCTTGAATCTTCTGATCCAACATTTTTACTTCTGCTAATTCATGAACCTCACTTGATCTTGTCCAGCCAGGAACATTCAAAACCATTTTGAGTACCTTGTTTTGGACACGCTGGAGCTTCAATTTATGAGTTCTAGCGCAACACTCCCAAACAGGTACTGCATACTCAATAACGGGGTAAATTATTTGTTTGTAAACTGCTAACTTATTTTTCAAAGAAAGCTTTGATTTTCTGTTAATTAAAGGATACAAACACCTGATGAGAATGCTGCACTTGTTCAATATTTTGTCTACATGCTGCCGAAACAAAGTTTCGAGTCAAGTATGAGACCTAAATAGACAACTTCCTTTGACCAGGGTATCGAAACATCATTCATTTTAATCAAAACATCATCCTTTGGGGCAAATCTGGCCGATTTGGAAAGTGGAAAAATGATGGTTTGAGTTTTGGCTGCATTTATGCGAATTTTCCAGTCGCCAAAGTATTCGGAAAGAACGTCAAGACCCTTCTGAAGACGGCCAACTAAATATCTGGTTATTTTACCCTTATAAATAACGGCAGTGTCATCAGCAAAAAGTGACAACACACCATTACCAGGAAGAGTAGGCAAATCAGATGTAAAAATATTGTACAGAAGTGGGCCAAGAATACTTCCTTGGGAACCCCAGCATCAATGTTGAATAATCCAGAAGCAATCCCATTCAGAAAAACCCTGAACGATCTCTCCGAAAGATAGTGCTGGATAATTTTGATAAGATACATTGGAAAACCGTATAAATACAGTTTATGTATCAAACCATCATGCCAAACATTGTCAAAAGCCTTCTCAACATCCAACAAAGCCATAGCAGTTGATTTAGACTCAAGCTTGTTCTGCTTGATGATTTTAGTTACTCTCGTAAGCTGATGAGCAGTATTATGTCCCTTTCGGAAGCCAAACTGCTCATTCAAAATTATATTATTATCGTTGGTAAAATCCAAAAGCCTTGAATAGATGACCTTCTCAAAGAGTTTGGACAGACTACTCAAAAGACTAATGGGACGATAACTTGTTGGCGATGTTGGATCTTTTGAGGCTTCAAAATTGGTATGACTTTGCCCAGCTTCCAATTGGTAGGGAAGTAACCAAGTTGCAAACATTTATTGAAAATATTGGCTAGATGTTGAAAGAACTGATCACTCTGTTTTTTCAACACCAGATTAAAAATGTTATCAAAGCCAGGAGCTTTCATATTTTTCATTTGTTTTACTGCAACTTTGACTTCCTCACCAGAAACATGGGAATCTGCAGGAAATTCAAAGGTAGAGTTATTAATTGTTGAAATACTATTGGCAACTGATGTTTCTTTACGGCTGGTCATGGAAGCGCCAAGATTATGAGAACTAACAAAATGAAGCCCAAGTGCATTTGCCTTTTCCTCGGATGTAATCAAAGGAGAATCCTCAACAATAAGAGGAGGAATAGGCTTTGGTTTGTTTTTAAGAACTTTTGAAAGTTTCCAAAATGGTTTTGAATAATTCCCAAGCTGGCTTACATGTTTTGAAAATTCTTGATTTCTGATATTGTCAAGTCGGTCTTGTATGATTTTGTTCAAATTGTTCACTGAAATCTTTTGTCATAGTCCCCAGTCCGTTGATATTGTCTCCTATAAACATTCCTAAGTCTAATCAAGTGTTTAGTATCTACGTCAATATCAGTTACCTTAAAATTAACAGGAACCTCCCGAACGTTGGCAGCCTCTGCTTGGTTGATAGCCTGCTGGATCACCTCCAGCGAACGATCAATATCGGCAGAAGTTTCCGGGTGTTGATCATAGTCGATGTTGCTGTCTACCACTTGCTGAAACTGCTGCCAGTCAACGTTGTGGTAATCTTTCCGGGTTGGTTGCCGCTGCGGAGTAACGGAAGCTCCAACCTCCACAACCACCGGATAGTGATCAGAACTCAACTCTTCAAACACCTCAGGATGAGCCACGTTCTCAGCCATATTGGTAATGAAGAAGTCGATGATTGAGTGATTCCCAGACCGAGCCACCCTCGTTGGACGATCCGGACTCACAACGTTGTAGTATCCGTTTTGCAGATCGTTGTGCAGAATCACTCCGTTCCGATTCCTCCTGCTGTTGCCCCAAACTTCATGCTTCGCGTTGAGGTCACCAGCGATGATGTACTTTGCGCTCCGCCGTGTCAGCTTCTGGATATCGCTCTTCAGTTTTGCTGCTGAACCATCTCTGGCATTCACCTGACGTGGGCAGTATGCAGCAATGAAGAGTACTGGGCCAACCGAAGTGGGAATTTCCACCCCAACGGCCTCGATGATGTCCAGCTTAAAGTGTGGCAGCCGGCGTGGCTTGAGATCACGATGAACAGCGACAAGCACACCTCCTCCTCCAGAGGTGGTCCTGTCGAGCTGCGTCGCGATCTTGTAGTTTTGCAGATAAACTTTTTCACCGGGCTTCAGATGAGTTTCCGTGATGGCAGCTACGTCGATCTCCTTCTCGCGAAGAAAATCCACCAGCTCTAAATTCTTCCTCCTAATGGAGCAAGCGTTCCAATTCAGCAGCTTGAGGGACCTACGATCCATACTGGATGACGAACGAGGTCAGCACTTCAATCTGCTGGGTCTTGGTTTTGCATCCACGCAGTGCAGCGGACATCTGTTTGAAAATATTGAGGAGTTCGGTTGAGGTGTAAAGATCATTACCATTTTCCTCAACTGCTGGTTCTTGGGTTGGTCTTGGCTCCTGGCTGAAGCCCGGTGGTGGCGGTCTCGGCTCCTGGCTGGAACCCGGCCGTGGATGATTCATCTCAGCTCTCTTCCTGGGATCCAACGGCAACGGTGCCAAGTTCGGGACCTGGCGTCGCGGTTGAAGAGGTGGGAAATTTTGCTCCACCAGGGCTGGAGGAGTTCTACGACGCTGAGGCTGATTCTTCGTCGATGCTTGCTGCCGAATTTTCACGAACTCAGCTCTCTTGGGGCACTTTCGGTCGGTTGACGAGTGCTCACCGTTGCAGTTGAGGCACTTCACCAGCGAATCTTGGATGCACTGGGACGTGATGTGCGCATCAGTACCACATTTGGCGCAACGACGCTTCAGGTGGCAGTTCTTACCTCCGTGCCCGAAGCCCAGGCAGTTGAAGCATTGTGTGACGTCACGGTGCACTGGTCGGTATCGCTCCCACGACACGATAATGTTGAAAACCGCTCGGATTGCCTTCAGCTCAGGAAGCGTCGTCGATCCCTTAGCCAAATGCAGCAGGTAGAGCTGGTCACGGTACTTGATGTCTTTGTTGCGTCGGCTCATTTTGTGCACGGCCAACACATCCAGTTTCAAAACTTTTAGCTCGGCAGCTAATTCCTCCACTGGCATGTCGTACAGACCTCTGACGACGATTTTGTACGGCTTATCCATGACGACATCATGGGTAAAGTACTCCGCCTCGTTTTCGGTCAAGTAGTCCTTGACCAGTTGATAGTGCTGCCTGGATTGCACCAGCACCTTAAATCCGTCCTGACACAGACGAATGTTGCCTAGGACTTTCCCAGACTTGATGAGTTCAACCAGCCCCGCTCGAAAGTCGATCGTTGCTGCTGATTGCCTCACATAAAAAGGAGGCAGTTTCTCCTTTCGCTGTTTCACTTCATTCTCCTTTGCTTCCGCTACCTGGTCCTCGTCAGGCAGTCCAGCGAACTTGTTGTTCTTCAATAGCTGCTCCTCGTGCGACGAAGAGTTCTCCTCCTCCTCATCCATCGGTACAGTACCGTCGCTCTTTTTCGTCTTTTTGCTGTTCGATGTCACTTCCAAAAGCACCTTCCTTTTGGAAATCCCCGGTTTTTGGCCATCAGTTGAGGCCTCAACCTTCCTTTTGGAAATTCCCACTTTTTTGCCTGCTTGAGCCGCAGGTAGGGCAATATTGCCGGCGTTTTGCGCCGGGACGCGACGAGTCATGTTGATTCAGACAACCTTCACCAACGAATGCTCGGATAACAATGATGTTATAACATCATTTTTTGAAAATACTCAAACTTTCACAAAACGACATACAAATGTATTAAAAAATCCCGATCGTTTGATACCCATATTGTAGAAACTGAGTATTTTTTCGAAAATACGTTGTTTCAGGAAAATTTTAAGCATTTTCAAAAAATGTTGTTATTACATTCGAAATGTATGAAAAAATCCTGATCGTTTGATACACGTATTGCAAGAACAATATATTTTTGGTTTATTTAGAGAATTTTTTTTGAAATCTATACTAACTTTGTTTTTTTTTTTAGATTTTTCACCTGGGAGAAGTAAGCCAAGTGACCCTTATGGTGGGGAGGTGGGTTGGCGTGAAACCACAAGAATCACGAGGGGGAGGGAAGGTAAAAAAAATCAGGAAAAAGGCCACAATGGATCAACAATGATCCCCTTGAAAAAACTGTCAAGCAAAATACTTTCTGTCAAGATCAACCACGAGGTCAATTTTTCAAAATTGATTAAAAATCTACATTAATTCAAGCTTAATCTCAGTACTCAATAGGGTCCTATTGTTAACCAAAAAATAAATAAATTGGCAAAACAACATTTTACGATGGATCAACTATAATCCCCTTGACAAAGAGCTGTTAAGTAGGATCTTAGCAGTCAAGAAGGGCCGCGTAGTTAATTTTTCAAAATTGATTTAAAATTTAATTTTAAACTCTTTGTGTTCATACAGAGGGTCATTGTGCTTGTAGGAATCTAACCCTGGTCAACACTGGCTGACAGATCAACTATGGTTGACGTCTAGAGATGAGAAGAGTTAGTGAGTGACAATCAGAGTGTACCGCGGTCGGACACGCGAGTGGTGGCGGCAATAAATGTTATTAGCCGCCAGTGATGTGTTTTATTAATAATCCGCGTCTTCCTCTGGGCCCAACGTCTACATTGGCGACGAGGAGAAAATATCCAGTGAAAGTGGAAGTGTCTCAGGAAATCTAAGGTAGTGTACGGTAATTTTTGTGAAGAGGTGGAGGAGGAATTATAAGAACAACAATCTGTAAGTATGTAAGCGGGTGCGTGAGATTGTGAAAGCAGTAAGAGTGTATGCGTGTACACGTAAGCGGTGGCAGTTGAATGAAAAATATACACATTGTGCATTTGTTTACATAGTTACACGGCTAATGAGGGTCAGTTAGGTTTGACTTGATTTTCAGTTTTGTACTCAGTTTTGGGTCCTCTTAAAAGTCTTCGTTTTGGATAACAAACGGCCGTAATTTAAGTTTTAAATAGCATCTTTTTTTTGTGTTATAAAGGTCAGAGGAGCCGGGACACGTGGTGTGGAGTAAGCGTAGTTTCCTCTCACTCAGTTGGCTTGAGTTCGATCCCAGAAGGTCCCGTTGGCATTTTTCGAGACGTGATTTGTCTGATCAGTCCAGGGGTAGGAGTCGTTTCCCTGGGTCCTGTTTTGGTGGAGTCGCAAGTAGGCAGTTGGACGCCAAAGGTCATCAGTTCAAATGGAAAACAGTTGGTAGTGGATTGAAGTGATTGGAATCTTGTGGGCATAATTCAAAGAGCGTTTCTATTGGTGCATTCGTTTGGAAGCTGGTTAGGCATGGTTGCCGCATTTCAGTTCAGCGCTTAATTCAGTTCAATCTGAAACTGACTCGGTTCTAAGGTTAGAAATTTGACAGCCCTTGTGAACTGTTTTTGCAAGCGTGTACTTAGGTAATTGTAATTTGTGCGTTTATTTATAACGATAACCTGTTAGTTAACAACTTTTATCAGGTCAAGGAAGTAACTGTAGGAACAATATAATTGATAGAAATAATCCATACAAACTGAGTACTGTAACTATTCGTTAAACTAAAATTAAGTAGAATCGATTGGTAAACCGTTCCAGCAGGTAGCTCCGTGAACCAGGACACTTTTTCCGCTTGAAGTGGTGTGTCTAGGGATGATGAAGCAGCGGGTTCGCTGCTGCTGACTGCGTTGCAGGGGTTGATGGATGTAGTCTGGTAGGTTGTCGTAGTCGGCTTGTCTAATGAAACGCAGATCCTTAGGCGGTATTTCGATGGCAAGTCAATTCCAAGGATAGAGTTGCGGACAGCTGCTGTGGTATCACGTCGGCGAAGGTTGTGTACAAATCGTACGGCTGATTTGAAGCAACGATACAGTTGATCCTTCAGTGCAGCTGATATCTGGTGATCTTGTGCTAAAAAGTTATGGTTGGCTTAGTGCCGAGGATTGGCTTAGTGCCGGGGGATGGCTTAGTGCCGAAGGTTGGCTTAGTGCCGGGGGATGGCTTAGTGCCGGAGGTTGGCTTAGTGCCGGAGGTTGGCTTAGTGCCGGGGGATGGCTTAGTGCCGGGGGATGGCTTAGTGCCGGAGGTTGGCTTAGTGCCGAAGGTTGGCTTAGTGCCGGGGTTGGCTTAGTGCCGAGGTTTGGCTTAGTGCCGGGGATGGCTTAGTGCCGAAGGTTGGCTTAGTGCCGGGGATGGCTTAGTGCCGGAGGTTGGCTTAGTGCCGAGGGTTGGCTTAGTGCCGGAGGTTGGCTTAGTGCCGGGGTTGGCTTAGTGCCGGGGATGGCTTAGTGCCGGAGGTTGGCTTAGTGCCGAAGATGGGCTTAGTGCCGGGGTTGGCTTAGTGCCGGGGATGGCTTAGTGCCGTTGAGAGGCTGGTGGATGTTCACTCATGCCTGGTGGAGAGATGGCTCGTGAATATCTGCTGTAAGGCCTGGGGGAGAAGAGGCTTGTGATTGTCCACTCATGCCTGGTGGAGAGATGGCTTGTGGATGATTACATGGAAGCCTGGTGAAGAGGAGGCTGGTGGATGTTCACTCATGCCTGGTGGAGAGATGGCTCGTGAATATCTGCTGTAAGGCCTGGGGGAGAAGAGGCTTGTGATTGTCCACTCATGCCTGGTGGAGAGATGGCTTGTGGATGATTACATGGAAGCCTGGTGAAGAGGAGGCTGGTAGATGTTCACTCATGCCTGGCGGAGAGATGACTCGTGAATATCTGCTGTAAGGCCTGGGGGATGAAGAGGCTTGTGATTGTTCACTCATGCCTGGGGGAGAGATGACTTGCGGATAATTACACGGAAGCATGATGAAGAGGTGGCTTCTGGATTTTCGCTCTGCCTAGCGTATAGATGGCTTGTTAATATTTAGGTCTGGGGTAGGGGCTGCAGGCTTGTGTATGATCATCGAAAGGTGAAGTTAGAAAGATTTGTATTCTTCAACATTGTAACATTGCGTAAGTAACAGTTACTGTTAAAGTTAGGAATTCAAGGTACAAACTACAAGGATATTTTTAAGGAAGTTCAGTAGTGCCATTAGGGATCATTTTTGCACAAGTTAACAGTTGAAATGATTGAAAAGTGACAGGAAAGTTTAGGGTATTTGGTAATTCGTTTGGGTGCAGGCGTGGTCGAATGGTTACGCTGTTCGCGTTGTGAGCGGATGATCAGGGGTTCGTTTCCCATCTTCTATTGATTTCCATTCCGATGGGGAGTAAAACGCTGGTCTTCGCCCTTAGTTGTTGTTAGGCCGTAGAGTAATTCCAGGCGTAGAAGTCGTCTCCCTGATATACGAACAAACAACACACCAAACCAAACCTGCTCCGGTAGAGTCGCTGGTCGGCGGCTGGACTTGCAATCCAAAGATCGTCAGATCGAATCCGTGGATGGAAGGAGTAAAAAGAGGTTTGGGTGCTCTTCCCATTCAAGCCTTCAGACTCCTAGGTGCGAGCAGAATCTTACAATAGGGGCCATAAAAGATCTGGGAACGTTAAAGTGGAAGGTTTGTTTTGTTGGTTGTTTTAATTCGTTAAGGTTATGTACTCATCAAACGTATACAAGAGGCAAGATATTGTGTTCTAATAATGTAGAAGTTGTAAAGCCAAACTTTAACCTGCTCTTAAATACTATAACATAATCAGTGATTAAACCTACAAAATACTTTTTTATCAATGAGTTTCATTAGCAACAGGTCACAGGAGGAGGAGGTTTTGCCAGCACACGTAGTTCGTTCGGAGGTCTTACTGCGTTAGGCCGAATTCCGCGTGAACAACACACAGAGGAGAAGGATGAACCACGAGCTAGTGCAGCTCAACGGCAAACCGGGTTTTCAGAGAGTCACCTGGGTTTACCGGATCCTTTGGGTCGTGCGCATGGCAAGAGAGCCAGGCGGGCGGGGTGCCGACCTGGACGGAGTGTGTGCGGCCCGGAGCCGAGTTGGCTGGCGGCTCACCTGGAGACTGCTGATGAACTAAGGGATGTCCTTAAGATTTGAAGGAGGATGGTTGCAAGATAGGGTTCTGTTTGGGGGTGCGAAGTTGTCTTCGTATTCCAGAATTGTCAGGTTGACGGACCCAATTCCGTTATAATTTGATTGTACAAATAGTTAGGTGTTGTGGTAAGTAATTTTGGAGATACTTACAGCTACAAAATAATTCAGATACAATCATTGGACGAAATAAGTTCAGTAATTTCAATAAATTAAGCGAGAGCAGATAAAACTGTTTAAAACAACTGCTACTTTTGCTAGGGGAGAAGAAAAAGGATAGGAAAGCTTAAGTTTATATCACGGAAAATTTGTCAGTTAGTTAATTAAGGCTAAGACTTTAACTGCAGGGCATAGGTACTTTCCCATCAGCTCTTGCAGCGCAAAGAACTGCTCCAGCTTGTTTCCGCAAACAACTTATTTGAGCGACTGTTATTGTTTTAAGATATAGAATTGTAAAACGATAGTTGAGGATTATCTTTATTCATTCAAATCTACCGGACTCAAAACAAAGGGAACAAAAAAACAAGTCATTTTTTAGAAAGAGGCTGAAACAAGTGTCTTATAAAATCTAATATTATTTGCATTGGAATCTTAAAAAAATACTGTCTGAAAAATGCTGCGTACAAGATTTTAGACTCATTAATTTATTGACTAAATTTGCTCAAATTATAGGAAAATAGGGAAACGCTTAGCGTTCTATTAACTTTAAATTAAATTGTTTTAAGTGAAGGAGGAGGTAGTACTGGATCGATTGGATAGCGGTTAACTGTAGTGAATTATGGATTGAGATTAATAAATGTGACGGAGCAACAATTAAATTGAACACCTAAGAAAGGAGAGTGAAAGGACAAAACTTCATTGAGTGTAATGGCTTAGTTCAAAGTTCAAAGGACGTGACAAGAGATTATACTGTAAACATAAATGCTCGTTTGACTCAGCAAAAGATATATGATTATAATACTATTGTTATCAACAAATACTAGATTAAAAAATAAATCCACTCGTGTGTTCAGATCAGGGCAATTATGAGGACAATCTAGTTTGTTAAACTGTTAAATTATCAATTGTGAAGTATCTATCATTTTCAAGGAAGAGAGGGATGTAGGAATCTAACCCTGGTCAACACTGGCTGACAGATCAACTATGGTTGACGTCTAGAGATGAGAAGAGTTAGTGAGTGACAATCAGAGTGTACCGCGGTCGGACACGCGAGTGGTGGCGGCAATAAATGTTATTAGCCGCCAGTGATGTGTTTTATTAATAATCCGCGTCTTCCTCTGGGCCCAACGTCTACAGTGCTCAGAAAAAATAAGCTTCATCGTTGTGAACAATTACATCAGCAATTTTAGCTTAGTTTTATAACTTGATTGAGTTAAGTTTAGCTTTAAATTTAAATAAATTAGTTTCAAATTGTATTTTAAAAATAAGCGAAAGTTTTGATAACGTACATGGATCACAGAGTAAATTAATTTCAAAAATATGAGTTTTAAAAAATCAAAAATCACCCCCTCCTAAGTAGTGATTCTAATAAACTTTTCTCACCTCCTGCGGCGCTTTCCTCCGAACCGCCCAGTCCCGTCGCCGACAGCTGCGGACTTGCGAGGTATGTCGAGGTTCTGTCCTGTCGGATCAGAATTGGTTTGTTGTTGGAACTACTGATGTTGGCACTCATCGCCATCGGGTTGCTGTTGCCACTGCCGGAGGGCACCAGGTTCGCTACTTGTCCCGCCGACGAGTTGGTTGGTCCATTGAACGAGTTCATCCGTGACTTGCTGATCGTCGAGATGATGCTTGATCCCGTGGTTGTCGTCGTGCTGCTGTTGCTGCCGACACTCTGGTTCATCGACGAGGACATCATCAGCAGGGAGGCCGTCTCGTCGGAGCTGCCGTAGCCGGAGTTGCTGGCCGTCGGGTCGGTGTCATTCTGGAGGGACATGACTTTTTTGCTGCAGTTATCTGGAAATAAAGCAAAGAAAGAGACATCAGTGACGAAATGAAAAAATCACTTCAGTGCGATTGATTAATCCTGCTCGCAATCAGGAAGCGTTTTGCGAGGGGGATTAAAAATGGAAAAGAGGATTTCTGCGTCGATGGTCATCACTTATTTATCATTTGATTTTGATGACTGCTTTCACTAACTGTACTGAATACAAATACGCGATAGATGCATCACACTAGTCTAAACAGTTTGATTCAAATGAAAAGTTTCAACCTTGTTTATGATGAGGTCAAATCAGGTCAGTCAGAGTCAGAGTAAGAGTCAGAGTCAGAGTCAGAGTCAGAGTCAGAGTCAGAGTCAGAGTCAGAGTCAGAGTCAGAGTCAGAGTCAGAGTCAGAGTCAGAGTTAAACTTAGACTCAGAGTCATTCTGATGGTTATGTTTCTAATATCTTTTTTTCGTTTATAATTCAAGCTATTCCCTACCATGGTAAAACGTTGTTCTCTGTAAGCTGTGTCATCCAAATTGAACGTGAAGTCGAAGATGCTTAAATCTTGTCAAATTAATTTACCGAAAGTAAAACCGGCACTACCGAAACCAAAACTCAGCCCAATTATGCAAAACAGGTCACCAGACGTTCGTTCAATTATTCAAAATGTCTTTAGCGAACGCGCTACAGTCGCTACAGTTTTGACACACCTGTCCGGCAACGGCCTGTAACATCGTGCCCAGGACCAGGCCCATGCGCGTGGATTTCACAAAATGTTTACACTTAATTTGAATAATTTTCCACCCATTTGCGCTTTCATTAACGGCACGGCATGATGATGAGCCGAAGAGAAACACCCTCTCTGGACGCCGTCGTCGGGGCGATGCCTTAAGTTGGGCGTGTGATGGATCGGATATGCCGTTGTTGGATCGGTTGATGGGCTGGGGCACCTTTGGGACGAACATTGCCAATTATCTCTCCTTGTTGAAAACGTGGCTACACTGTTCAATTTTGATGAAGGTTGAAAGTTTTTGCAACTTTGAGGAGATCGTTCTAAATAGTAATTACCAACATTAATTAATTTCATATCAGGTTCTATTTTAATCATACACATTGCAACAAGCACAATTTAACTTTCAATCGGGCAAGAAAATGTTAGGAGATTTCTCCGGAGACCCATTCGCCAAGGGAAAACATGGCATGGTGTCTGTTGGTTATTTACCTGTGTGACACGGTGCAATTAGATATGTTGAACCATTAACCTTACCACGTAGCCAACATACTGGGAAAAGGATAGACCAGACCAGACACGGCGGAGCTATCATTCATTCCGCTCCCTTTCCCGGGAGAGAACATTAGCGTGATGGAACAACGTTGCTGGTTAATGCTTGGAATCGAATTCCATGTATTCTGTACGTTTAGTGTTACAGCCAAACCCGTTCATCAACCATTAGTGACAAATGAGTTATATTCATATTCCATTACGGAAGATAGAAGTGAACCGTTAAAAACTTAATTTCTTTTTTGTTATTTTGTTTTTTTATCTTTTTTTTTTTTTGGTTTTTTGTCTTTTTGTCTTTTTGTCTTTTTGTCTTTTTGTCTTTTTGTCTTTTTGTCTTTTTGTCTTTTTGTCTTTTTGTCTTTTTGTCTTTTTGTCTTTTTGTCTTTTTGTCTTTTTGCTGTTTTGTTTTTTTTTTGTCAACCAAATTCAAGCGATAACCTTCGTTGCACTTGTAAACTTTGTGCCATAAAAATGATAGTTTGCGTTCAAAAACACGAGGAAACCCCCCCTAAACAAAGCCAAAAGGCACGCACCTTGTGCAAACATTTGGCTGTTTTCCCACCAGAAAAGCTCATGGGTGAAAAACTTTGTCCTCCTGCCACTGCAAGCATCAGCAACAACAAAGAGAGCGAGAGCATATGCACGAACAGGCATAATGGCGGGTGACTTTCCCTTTTTTACGGTTGTTTATGGACCCCTGAAGGATTTACCCGCCCACTTTTGCTCTACCTAACTTTTTTTTTGGCGAACAAACCAGAAAACTTGAGCCTTTTCTCGTCCCACTGGCTGTGAGTGTAAAGTTGATTGACACACAAACACACTGAGTAGCAACAAAAAAGGGGTAAACTTTCTCTACTCAAGCGAAAGGGAAAAGCTTTTCCGAGGCGTTTTTTCATCTCTTGTAAAATTTGACTATCCTAAGCCAAAGTGAGTTAGGGGTACACGAAAACGGGGTTTCTTTCTAGGTTTTACAGGCCGAGAATTTGTCCGGAACAGTTGGGGTCATGCCTTCATTTGGTGATACGACATTATTACGGGTAAATCCATTTGGGAATTGACAGGTGCTTTTTGCAGTGAGAAAATTTTCACGCTGAATCCGAAATTTGACACCACAGTTAGTCGCAAAGTTGGTGACAAAAAAGCGTAGATTTGTTACACTTATTGAAAATACCAATCTTTAGGGACCTGCAAAGAGTTCTAGAGAATTTCAGATATCGCCTTTGTGGTCAAAAGTCCACATTTTCGACTAATATATTTCTCCAATTCTTCCAAATTTCTTCGTAAAAGTGCATAGCGCAACAGAACAATTTCCCTCGATTTTGAATGATTGCACTCCTCTCCTAACGACTAATTTCCATAACTGGCATATTTAGTTTAAAACACTGCCACCGGCTCTCCCAGGATCGAGTAGCACTCCATTCCAATTACGCATAATTAATTGTTCCTGTTTTCCGTTGTCACCACGGCAGAAGCCATCATCCAACGAAAATGGCACCTCCCAGTGGTTCCATTCGCCGATTCTTTTTTTGTTGCCTCATTTTGCTGGCGGAATAATTTAATCAACATTATGGCAACCTTAATGGCAGCCATTTTTGCGAAAACATATTTGAAAACGCGATAAAATGAGCTCCCGCAAGTGATCTTGCGGGAAAATGAAATTATGAGCATTTTTTTCTTCTCATTTCGAGGTTATTCTTGTGCAACAGTCTCCCCTTGAACATTTCATCACTGCTTTGTAAATCTTTACGGCGGTGGCCATGAAAAAAATTGTACAACACACATCCTAAATCTGTCATAAAAATAAAGAGCCCAGATACATGGCCAGTTCATGTCCACGTCCACGACCTTGTCCACACGTGTGTTCTCCTCTGGCATTGTGACGACTTTTATTGTAGCAATTTGTGTGCGGTCTTTGTTCATTGATGTTGGCTGGCCGGCTCACGTGTCTTATCGTCGTGCCACCATTACGAAAGATTCGTGCTCAAGGAGCCAAGTTTGCGCTGCTTTTTTATTAAATGAAAAGCCCGACTGTTGCTTGGAAAATGTCGCTAATTTAAGCACGTGCACAGAAAAAGTGGTTCTGAAAAGTAAGCCATCGAGCCCCGGATTTAGGGTCGACAATTTTGGAAGGCAGATGAGTCTGCCTGTCGTCGTGTGTTGGTGTGTAAGTCATTCAGAGGCTCTGGCAGGGCAGAGATGCACAGTGGGAGCAAAATTAGCTAAATTTGTTCAGATTTTCTTTCGATTGTAAATTCATTTATTTATTTTTTTTTCCTTCAAGGTGTCCAATCCAGCGATCCAGAATAAGCCAGATAGCTTATCTCTGCCCATGACTCTATCATTACAGAAAGGTGTTACGACCATTTCCATTTTTGAACATTCGCATAAAGAAGCATTTTTTTATAATTTGTGGCCTGAAATAATGATAGGTTGAAAACTTTGTGTCAATTGTTCACGCGAACTAAAAAATCCAGAAAAACTTATTTTTCATTATAAATTCTCTGCTTTTTTTCGTTACTCAACTGACAAATTTGATGTACTTTTTGAATCGAAAACAAGCAAAAGGGTTTTTTTTCAATTGTATCAATTTTCATGAATTCTAAAAAATAGTCTAAGTGCAGAGATGGAATGATCACACAAAAAAAAAACATTTTCGCTTGCGAACTTTTTCCACCAGCGAAAGAGAGAGGAGGAAAAACACGCAAAAGAAAATCGCTCCCGAACCTCTTGAAGGAAATCAACCATTTGAATATTTTTTGAGAATTTCCTTGTAAGTACCAATTCAAATTATATATTTTGTTTTGTTTGCACACATTGCCCATCTACAACAAATTGACTGGTCATTTTTCGACGTGTGACGTTACACCTGACCAATTCTCCACCAAACCCAAAAATTGTATTTTATATATATTTTTATTTTTCTCAAACTTTGATGGGGCCTTTCCCATGACCAAAGAAGTCATTTTATGTCATTGGTTCACCCGTACAATTTTGACAGCTGTTCATACAAAAATGGTACGTAAATATTCAAGAATCTGTAACTTTTCAAGGTATTTTTAATTGATCTGGTGTTTTGGCAAAGTTGTAGGTGCCAAAGGAGGACAATTCACATAGAGAAAAATGTTTTGTAGAATCAGTCTGAACGAGGTTTGAATCAATATTTTTTTGTTGAATATATTCAACAATTTATTATTTATTATTAAATTTATTTAGCAAAAAAATTGCGTTGAAACGTTAAGCGTTTTTTCAACAAAAATCATGATTTCTCAAATCAACAAAACGTTTTGTTGATTCGACAATGCCTTATTTTTCTGCGAGCAGAAAAAAGGTAGATGGAAAAAAATCCGGTGATTTTTAAATTAACTTTTTTACAAAAATTCAATTTCACAAAAACAGTATTTTTTAATTTTTGATTTTTCTCAAACAAAACCCCGCATCTTTTAAGGTGAAGCCGTTGATCATTTTCGAAGAAAATTGATCACCACTATAAAATATTCTGTATTAAATTCAATATAACGAATTTCAGCACCAAGAGGAATCAGCATGTGCTGGTTGTTGCCTTTTTGAAACTACTGAAGGAATTTTTGATCTAAATCAATTGTGCTTCAAAATTTATATGATTTTGTGGCACAGTCATTGACGTCCTAGTTGACAATCATTAATTAATGACGATTTCCATAACTTAACAAGGAATGGGATAATCGTTACCAAAAGGAATCAGCATGTGTAGGGCACTATTCCAAACAACTTGTTTAAGGAATTTTGTAAAAATATTGAAAGCGACGCAAAATTTATATCTTTGAACGAAAAATCATGCCAATGATTTATTTTTTTTTAAAGTTTATATTTATTCAAATTTCTTTTCCATGTACATTCATTCAGTTAAAATATTATTGAGTGTCTAATCACAAACGATGACTTTTTACCTCAATTTTAAATACTAGCAACTTTCATTTATTCATGAAATATTGTAGCTTTCGCTATTCAGTGATTTCAAATGTAGGAGGTCCTACATGTACAAAAGGGAAAAGGGATACCTTAAAACTAACTTATAAACTATATAAAGAGCGGATCAATGCAGCTGAAGACTGCAATGATTTTTGTCGAAATGCATCGATTATCTTATTGGACATAACATCCAAAGTGTCAACTTCGGCTAATTAATGAAGTTCACTGGTGCTGAACCAGGGAGGAAGTTTCAGAATCATTTTCAGAATTTTGTTCTGAATCCTCTGAAGTTTTTTCTTCCTGGTTAAGCAACAGCTTGTCCAGATCGGCACAGCATAAAGCATGGCAGGTCTGAAAATTTGTTTATAATTTAACAGTTTATTCTTGAGACAAAGTCTAGAATTCCTGTTTATAAGTGGATACAAACATTTAATATATTTGTTACATTTAACCTGGATACTTTCAATGTGATCCTTGTAAGTAAGGTTTTTGTCAAAAGCAAGTCCAAGATATTTCACTTCGTCGCCATCGTGCTAACTTGTCGTACGTGCATTTTGGGCCAAATTGAGTTAAGAACGCCATTTTGTGCAGCTCACAATGCCTCACCTTTTGACCTTCACAGATCCCCAAAATTCGATTTCAATCTTGAGATATTCAACAAAAACCGAAAAAACTCCGTGCATTTTTGTCACTTTACATATGAAAGTAGTTTCAATCTTATCGTGCTATCTTGTCACTCCATGAAAATTGATGTAAGTGCGACAAAAGGCCAAAGGGATTTCAGGCCAGGAAAGTCAGGATGCGTTTGTCGCACGTACAAGCTAGACTACCGTAAACATTTGTAATTATAACTCGGGCCTCCAGCAACCAACTTCAACCAAACTTCGGGACAATGCACAGAATGGTCAGCCAAACAAAACGTGTTTGTTATTGTTTACATTGCGTGCTCTCGTTTTTGTATATTCAAGGTCAAACATTAAAACGCGTTTTTCTCGGAACGTCAAAATGGCGGGTGCGACAAGATAGCACGACGACGTCGACTTGATCCTCCCACTTTAAATTTACCTCTTTCATCTTTATAATGTGATGACTTTTTGGTTTGAGAAAATCAGCCCTTGGTTTGTGAGGGAAAATAATAAGTTGAGTTTTTGCAGCATTTGGAGTAATTTTCCATTCTTTCAAATAAGAATTGAAAATATCCAAGCTTTTGTAATCTTCTTGTGATGACACGAAGGCTTCTGCCTTTGGCGGAGATGCTTGTGTCATCAGCAAAAAGTGATTTCTGACATCCTGGGGGCAAATCAGGCAAGTCAGAAGTAAAAATATTGTATAAAATTGGACCCAAAATGCTTCCTTGAGGGACGCCAGCACGTACAGGTAGTTGATCAGATTTGCTATTCTGATAACATACCTGCAGAGTACGATCCGTCAAATAATTTTGAATAATTTTCACGATATAAATCGGAAAATTAAACCTTTTCAATTACGCAATCAATCCTTTATGCCAAACACTGTCAAATGCTTTTTCTATGTCTGAAGAGCAGCGCCAGTAGAATAGCCTTAAGATTTGTTGCTTCGAATTAAATTTGAAACTCTCAACAACTGATGAGTAGTTGAATGCCCAAGGCGAAAGAGAAGGGATGGGTTTTTGACATCTCTTGCGAACTATCATGCCAATGATAGAAGTCTTCACGTTAAGCCATTCAGAAGTATGAACTAAAATTTTGCCTGGTTACGTTTTTTTAAAAGTGATTTAAAAAAATAATCTTGTTAATGGTTTGACCTCATTTGGTAAGTAAAAATGAATTTCAAATCGAAAAATACTTTACATTTTTTTTAATTTAAATTTTGTTCAATAAATTCCGTTTTCTATAATTTTCAGTATAGTGGCCATTTCTGAACAAAAAATATTTTTTTTCGAAAAGTTCAAAAAAATCCTCTAATTTCGTCTAAGAACCATCGAACATAGGACCACGGCACAGTGGTCCAGAACGCAAAATTAAGTGGAAAATGGATTTTCCGAAAAATTGTGGCCTTTTCCCTTGTAAATAAGACATTTTTAAATGAAGATATCTCGAGTTTAAAGAAAAATACCCCTAAGATTTCTTCAGCGTTTATAGTGCTAGATCTCCTATTTCAAATGCAATCTGGTGCAATTTGACCTGCTCCATATTGAGATATTTGAGTTTTAAATTTCCATCTTTTTAACCTTAAAATCCTAGAACTTTTGATCCTTAAGTCCAAATTGACTTGTCAGAAAATAAAAATGTTCGTTTTTCAGAGCTTTAAAAGTGCTCCCAACACCACATTTCTCTAAAACTGAACCCTGAATTGCTACGTTAAAAAACTGATTTTTGAAGGTTTGCTCTGATGCTTTCCATAAATTTGGTCGTAGAAGGCGTAGATTATGTGATAAAATTTTGGTGTCTTGGGCAAAGTTGCTTGGATTGGCAAGCCCAACAACTTTTCAGAAGACGAAAAAATTTCCAAAAATATTTCTGAAAAGTAAGATTTTCCAAACCACCCTAATTTTGAACCAAACAAAAAGCTGCCCTTTTCCATTTGCAACAACTCTTCTGAAGAAATCAAAGCTCAAAAACATCACAATTTTTCAGAAAATCCATTTTCCACTTAATTTTGCGTTCTGGACCACTGTGACCTGGTTGCTGAGATCAGCGAGATCAGCAGATAAAAGAAAAAAACAAAGAAATTGTTTAAAAGATTCACCTAAACAACCCTCCCCTCGATATCTCAGCAACTAATGGTTCGATTTTCAATGTTAAAATATGAAACATTCGATAAATTTTCGAAAAAAATATTTTCAATTTTTTAGAATCAATAGTAACATTTTAAAAGGGCCAAATATTCAATATTACGCCCATTTGAAATATTAGTCTTGATTTTAAAAATGTGTAAATATCGTTTTCAAAAAGATCGGCAATTTCACGAATGATTCATATTTCAACACTGATAATCGGACCATTATTTGCTGAGATATCGACATAGGGTAAATATACCCTTTCTAATCAAACACCTATCTTCGTCATATGGAGATTTTAATGCTCGATTAAAGCTCCAAAAATACTATTTAGGCTATAAACTTACCAGCAACAGCACGCAAATTTATGCCATTTACTGGCCAAAAAGATCAAATTTGATGCACTTTTGATCATAATTTCTATTTTGCGATACCATTTCTCATCATTTTGGTGGCACACACATCCACACGCAAGATCAGATGTTAACTGCTTAACGAAAGTCGTCATCAATATCTTTTCACTTGCGCTAACAATTTCAAAGCGCTTAATTGCTTCCGACTACCAGCAACATGTTCTTTTGCATGTTAGTTAGTCACTCACTTGAAAAATAATCCCGAAAAGTGTAAATAATTAGCAAACACCATCAAAAAAACAAACGCGCTAAGTCTTCTGACGTTTGAATTTTGATTATCCATTCTAATCGAAGGCTGAAGAAAACCGAGCGAGGAGCGAAGGCAAATAAAGGGTGGCCACCAACACCACCAACATGCTGGTGCAGTGCCGGTTAGAGTGAGCAAGTGCTGCCAGGAAACTTTCACTATAAATGCTACTTTTCATGAGTGTTCGCTTAAAATTTCATCAATTTTGGCAGCACTAAGCAGACCCAAAAGAGCGCCGGAAGAATAAAAGAACTAAGCTGAAAATAGAAAAATGGGCGTGGTTCAATGCACTCGACTGATTAGAATGCATTTTTAATATATATTTTTTTAAATGTTTGTAAAAGGAATAGCATAACTTTTAATAAAAGTGAAAATAAACAGAAAAGTTCACAAAAAGTTGCTCTACTCGTTGGTGTACTTGGTTTTAGTGAATTTCAAGGAACAATCCAGATCCAGCATCATTCAAACACGACCGCTTATTAGGATTAAAATGGGCATATTTCCCCTAAGAAATTGGTGGGTTGTTTGGGAGAAACTTTGAAAACATCAATTTTTCTGTTTTTAAATCTTTGCATGGCAACATCTCAGCAACTAAGGATTTTATCAATAAAGTTTCAAAAAGCATAATGTAAATAATTTTCTCAGCTTTTCTATTTTTTTAAAAGTGGGCACTAATTTTAAAACATGAATAACTGCGACTTTTTTCAAAAAAGTTACCTAAAAATTGCTTTAACTTTAAAGCAGTGCATTTCATAAAAATTTCACAATTTACTTTTTGAAGGCAAATTCGATTTTACATCGAAAAATGAAGTTGAAAAATATTTGCGATCAACATTTCGATTTTTTGAAAAAAGAAATGATTGAAACAACCAAAAAAATAACATAAAAACTATTCCCATTCACAAATATTGCAAGCATCGTTCTCACTGTGCACGACGTGTCTACATTTACGTTACTGCCTCGTTCGTTGGCGCAAATGTGTGTTGAAATGGGGTGACATTTTAAGAAGAAGACGCAAAATCTGCGTGGATTTCGGCCGGCACATTATTACTCCACCGTCGATGATGATGTTGGCACAAATTGCCATGAGCCCACACACACACACACAACCACACTCTCGCGAGATAATTTCAGTTGAAAAGTCAATGTTGCAGAAAACAACAGCTCGTTTTGCACAAGGACTGACAGAGGGTGAGGAAAAGGGGGGACGTGTGTTGAAAAGCATTGTCTGGATATGAGCCATAATTGCTGTTTAAATATTTAACCATGTTATTAACCTTGGCAAAGCTGTTGGTCTGGACGGGAGCTCGGTGCCGGAGACAAGGACTTTGGTTGTAATGGGCTTAATTTGTATTATTTATCAAAATGTCATTTTGCTACCCGAGAACTGGTGTGGCCGAGTCGAGTTGTCCAAACTGTTTGGGATTTCATGAGGGTAAACTCACTTGGGGATCGACCAGAAGGTTAGCTGGATTTATGATTGGAAAACTGAAAACTCTTTGATTCAGTCATGAGATATTTTGTTAATCAACTTATGAATAAATACCAGTGCAATTTTGCGCAAAATTAGCCATGAGAACAAATTAAATTATGCATTGTTGATTGAACACATCCCAATCAGGTTCAATTTTGTATTCAACCGAATTTGTTGCACGATTATGTAGTTTTACCTAATCAAGGCAAGCGATTTCGCTACATTTGCTGAGCATGGGGTTTCTGTGTTGAGCACCCACTCCCGCTTAAGTGGATGTGTATTTGCGATAATACGTGTTCGATGTTCTCTAATTTAACACGTTAAAATTATTTTGTGTATTTTTAAACATGCACTATTATCTCAAAATAAAGCAAGATTCTTGAAAATGATTAAACTACAGTCATACCACATATTCGGAACACTCACAAATTTGGAACACTTTTGTGATAATTTGTCAATAGCATGCCAAATGCATCTTTTCTGTTGACCCTACTATTTTTAGGACCTTTATTTGGACATTCTCTAATGAAAGTAGTTCTTTTAAAACAAAAACTGTATCATAAGACTATTTCATTCAGAGCAGCAAAACACTGCCTTCATAAAACATAACTAAGCTTGTATTTCGTTGGTTTCAGAGCGTAAAGTAATTATTTTGTAAAAATTATGTACTCACGGAGAGAACCAAAGTTTGTTTACATCTGTAAGAAAAATGTGTTCCGAATTTGTGGATTTCAAGGGTCAAAGTTTTTCTTCAAAAACTTGATATAAAAGTAGATATTTGCAGTTATTTGATACAGCATTCGAAATATCGCGAGTAAAGTTTTCAAATGGTGGTAAAAGTGAATCATTGAGTTCAATTATCGATTTGATATGATTTTGCCTTCCTCACTGAGGTAAGGCTATAATCCTGCTCTGAAAATGAACTTTTTATTAAAAGCACCTAGACCCACCTTCATGTATACATATCGACTCAGAATCGAAAACTGAACAAATGTCTGTGTGTGTGTATGTGTGTGTGTATGTGTGTGTGTATGTGTGTGTGTATGTATGTATGTGACCAAAATTCTCACTGAGTTTTCTCAGCACTGGCTGAACCGATTTTGATCGAACCAGTTGCATTCGACTTGGTTTAGGGTCCCATACATCGCTATTGAATTGTTTGAAGTTTCGATAAGTAGTTCAAAAGTTATATATAAAAATGTGTTTTCACAAATATCCGGATCTCAATTATATGCATGTAAACGATGTCCGGATCCATCATCCGACCCATCATTGGTTAGTTAATTAAAAGGCCTTTCCAATGAGTACAAAACATTGAAGATCTGGCAACCCTGTCTCGAGTTATGACCACTTAAGTGATATTTATGTACTTTTTTGAAGCCGGATCTCACTTAAATGTATGTAAACTATGTCCGGATCCACAATCCGACCCATCAATGGTTAGGCAATTGAAAGGCCTTTCCAAAGAGTCCAAAACATTGAAGATCTGGCCACCCTGTCTCGAGTTAAGACCTCTTAAGTGATATTTATGTACTTTTTTGAAGCCGGATCTCACTTAAATGTATGTAAACTATGTTCGGATCCATCATCCGACCCATCGCTGGGTAGGCATTAAAAGGCCTTTTCAACGAGTCCAAAACATTGCTGATCTGGCCACCCTGTCTCGAGTTATGACCACTTAAGTGATATTGATGTACTTTTTTGAAGCCGGATCTCACTTAAATGTATGTAAACTATGTCCAGATCCATCATCCGACCAAGCGTTGGTTAGATAGTTGAAAAGCCTTTCCAATGAGTACAAAACATTGAAGATCTGGCAACCCTGTCTCGAGTTATGACCACTTAAGTGATATTGATGTACTTTTTTGAAGCCGGATCTCACTTAAATGTATGTAAACTATCTTCGGATCCATCATCCGACCAATCATTGGTTAGGTAATTGAAAAGCCTTTCCAGTGAGTACAAAACATTGAAGATCTGGCAACCCTGTCTCGAGTTATGACCACTTAAGTGATATTGATGTACTTTTTTGAAGCCGGATCTCACTTAAATGTATGTAAACTATGTTCGGATCCATCATCCGACCAATCATTGGTTAGGTAATTGAAAAGCCTTTCCAATGAGTACAAAACATTGAAGATCTGGCAACCCTGTCTCGAGTTATGACCACTTAAGTGATATTTATGTACTTTTTTGAAGCCGGATCTCACTTAAATGTATGTAAACTATGTCCGGATCCATCATCCGACCCATCGTTGGTTAGGCAATTGAAAGGCCTTTCCAAAGAGTCCAAAAAATTGAAGATCTAGCAACCCTGTCTCGAGTTATGACCACTTAAGTGATATTTATGTACTTTTTTGAAGCCGGATCTCACTTAAATGTATGTAAACTATCTTCGGATCCATCATCCGACCAATCATTGGTTAGGTAATTGAAAAGCCTTTCCAATGAGTACAAAACATTGAAGATCTGGCAACCCTGTCTCGAGTTATGACCACTTAAGTGATATTGATGTACTTTTTTGAAGCCGGATCTCACTTAAATGTATGTAAACTATCTTCGGATCCATCATCCGACCAATCATTGGTTAGGTAATTGAAAAGCCTTTCCAATGAGTACAAAACATTGAAGATCTGGCAACCCTGTCTCGAGTTATGACCACTTAAGTGATATTTATGTACTTTTTTGAAGCCGGATCTCACTTAAATGTATGTAAACTATGTTCGGATCCATCATCCGACCAATCATTGGTTAGGTAATTGAAAAGCCTTTCCAATGAGTACAAAACATTGAAGATCTGGCAACCCTGTCTCGAGTTATGACCACTTAAGTGATATTTATGTACTTTTTTGAAGCCGGATCTCACTTAAATGTATGTAAACTATGTCCGGATCCATCATCCGACCCATCGTTGGTTAGGCAATTGAAAGGCCTTTCCAATGAGTCCAAAACATTGAAGATCTGGCAACCCTGTCTCGAGTTATGACCACTTAAGTGATATTTATGTACTTTTTTGAAGCCGGATCTCACTTAAATGTATGTAAACTATGTCCGGATCCATCATCCGACCCATCGTTGGTTAGGCAATTGAAAGGCCTTTCCAAAGAGTCCAAAACATTGAAGATCTAGCAACCCTTTCTAGAGTTATTACCACTTAAGTTATATCTGTGTTTTTTTCTGGATCTAAAAAAAGCTGAAATGTGTGTCCAAACCACTCATATTACCCATTTTATGGTAAAAATTGAGGAAGGCATCAACCACATAGGTGGATTAGGTTAGTTTTTTTGAATACATGCCGATCTGTAAACTGTTCCGAATATGAGGGATGACTGTACAATAATCTCAAAAAAGTAAGAAATGTTTACTTTTTGAATTAGTATTTGAGCTACAGTCCAGATTCGATTATTCGAAGCCTCGATTACACTGACTTACAAAAATTGACAACAAAGACTGCGCAGGTTTGGAGAAAACCCATTCGGTCCTGCCATTGAGCCTCCGCAGAAATTTTGTTGGTCGGTGTTATCAGAAGTTTTGGTTATTCGAAGGTTTAAATGGGACTTTGGACAATTCAATCATGGTCAAAATAATTATTTTCTTTTTTTTACTTTCAACATTAAATGCATGCTCTGCTTTTGTTACGAGGAGGAGGGGAGAAAGGGGGTCAACAATTCATTTTTTGCGTTACGTAATAAAAGAATGCTCCCGAGCAATTCAAGCCCAAAACAAGAATTTTTAGGTAAATTTTTCTCGACCCTCTCCGATTTCAATGAAACTTTGTGGACATGTTATCATACATAAGCCATTTTTGTGTATATGGAACCAGTTACACTCGATAATGACATTTGAGAAGGGCGTTTATGTTTTAAATATTTTTGTATTTCGTAATTTAAATATTGCTGTATCTCGAAGCCGTTGCATCGTATCAAAAGGTGGTCAAAGACAAACTTGTATGAAATTTGACGGGCTTTCCGAAAAAAATACACTGAAGCAAAAAAAAACACTCCACTTTTATAAGATTTTTTTATTTTTTAAAGTTTAAAAGTTAAATTTGAAGGTGAGCCCACGGTTTTTTTGTTCAATTTTTTTGTGAAAATAGCTTAAGATGTTACAAAAAGACTCACGAAAAATGCAGGATGGAGCAACTCACCTAAAAAATGCAAAACTCATTTTCTGAAACTGTTTTTTTGAAAAGTGCTCGAAACGTCAAAATGTTCAAAAACTGAACACGAGAGTCAATTTTCCAGACTATTTTACATAAAAGTCTCCATATTGACCATTGTCCTAAGTCCAATTCTTGTGGAGTTACAGCGGTTTTAAAAATAAAAATGTTGAAAAAATAGGTTTTTTGATGGTTTTTGGCAATTTCTATATGATTCTACTTGATTTTTCAGTCTCGAAAATATTTTTACCGAAAAGCTTGTCCAATTTCGCATAAGTTTGTCTTTGATCACATTTCAATTGGATGTGTGAGCTTACAGATACAAGCTTATTACATTGCTCATAACTGAAAACATAATATTTTTTCAATGTAGTATAGCAACCTAGATAGTAAATTAGCTTGTATCTGTAAGCCCATACATCCAATTGAAATGTGGTCAAAGACAAACTTATGAGAAATTGGACTATTTTCACAAAAATTTTGAACGAAAAAAAATCGTGGGCTCACCTTCAAATTTTACTTTTAAACTTAAAAATCAAAAAATCTTATAAAAGTGGAGTTTTTTTTGTTTCAGTGTATTTTTTTTTTTTGAAAGCCCGTCAAATTTCCTAAAGTTTGTCTTTGACCACTTTTTGATACGATGCTTGGAGGCTTGGAGATACAGCAATATTTAAATTACGAAATACAAAAATATTTAAATCACAAACGCCCTTCTCTAATGTCATTACCGAGTGTAACTGGCTCCATATACACAAAAATGGCTTATATATGCTTAGGATAACATGTCTACAAAGTTTCAATGAAATCGGAGAAAAAAAAATATCAAAAATGAGTTAATATGCGACCAACCTAATTTGCAATTCCATATTTTTTTTTTCTTTGTACGTCAATTAAACGGTAATCTAACAAAGTCACCACAACACCAAACCAGACTTGACTCTCAAACCAGACAAGATTTTCAACGCCAACCCCTCCTAATCGAATTAAACCCCAACCAACAACCATGGTCTTGGTCGGCTCTTGTCCTGCTCTGACTGCGGCTACGGAGAACCGAGGAAAATCGGTTTGCCACAGGCCGGCCGGTCCCAATCACAGCTAGAGCGTGAATTAGTGGCAAAATGTGGTCGTCGGTTTTGTCGATTCATGTCCAAGGTTCACTGATTTGTTGCCGGAAAATTGGCAAAGTGGTCCAATTTCGGTGGCGGGGGGAGTTTTAAAGTAATTACTGCCGACAGCTTGACACAAAGGCTAAGCGTTTGGTGGGAACTTTTGGGCTAGAATAGTTGGACCTACTCCAGACGAGCGTGACCGCGTGGCACTTCTGGATTCAATTACTACGGCGAACGTTCTTGACAGTGAATTGTGGCCGACAGAATGCAGTTTAGTCGAGACTTAGCAGTGGTTTTGGCACTAATTGCATTTGGTTTGGACTGCAATACTGTCTCACCCCATGAAAACTTTTTTTTTAAATATTTGTGTTTCATTGTAAAACGAAAATGAAACTAATAATTACCAATATTTTTTTTCATCAGTTGCAAAACGAGTATTTCAACCGTTTTATTCAAAACTATAATCCAACCGCTGATCAGCGTTGCCACACGTACAAATATTTGAGCACTTTAAAAAAAATTGATTGTTGTATGATTTCAGCAATTAATTAAAGGATAGATTTCTGTACCAAAAAATGTGTAATTTCCCTCAACTTCTAATTTCTTCAGTTTGGGAAGATAATGCTAATTTTAAGAGTTAAACTCGTTTGGGCATTTTATATGTGCCCAAATATCTGTACTTTGTGGCAACGTTGCCGCTGATCATGTTCTCCCGGCACGTCTTCAATCCGGAGTTATGGTGCTTCCCTGCGATAACCAACCTGTTAGTGGTGGTGGTTCGGAACATTCCTAAGGAAAATGAAACATCATGGTCCACCGCAAAGAGCCATCATTACGGACTGCCGAACAAGATTTCACGAAAGAACAAGGCTCCACCATGAAGAAAGAGAGAAAAAAAACTGTGACAAATTGCATCGTTATCTCGTAACAGACACTTTTCCAATGGCTTCATTCTAGCGATTCTAGGGTGGATAGTAAGGAACGTCGATTGTTGAGCTTTTTGCAATACTTCTTCTTTCTGCATCTTGAGTTTTGCAAATCTTCTGCAATAAATCGTCCATGAAAAGTACATCAATCAATAAGCAAGTCATCAATTTTGCCTCATTTCTAATTGGATGCCATTCCGGACCACTTTCTATCAATATCAAGGCATCGTCGAGGGGCATTTTTTATTGTTCATCGCATTACCGCCAACCAATTGACGACGAAACAGATTGTCAAGCGTCAGAAAGACATTACCGCCCGTCAGCTTTCCAGGTGCGGGATGGGGTGAAGGATCTACAATCTTTGGCCCTTCGTCGAGACGCGACGTGCGGGTGAGGGAGCAATATCGATTCTTCCACCGACTTTATTATTCATTTATATGACAATAGACTGCTGCCAAGGAGCAAAAGGTAAAGCCCCTCGGCGGGAGACCAACTTGGTACACGTTGAGGCCACATACAAGGATACGTGTAAAGGCAAGAAAATCTGTGAAAAGCATTTTTAGGGTTAAATGTTTATTCAGTGCCAAATTTAGCATTGTCAGATAAATGACTTTTTTTATTATTCAAAATAATAGTAGAGCAATTCCAGCCCAAAACAGGAATTTTTTAGGAATTTTTTTCTCGACCCTCTCCGATTTCAATGAAACTTTCTAGACATGTTATCCTAGGCATATATAAGCCATGTTTGTGTATATGGAGCCAGTAACACTCGATTATGACATTTGAGAAGAGAGTACGTGTTTTCAATATTTTTGTATTTCGAAATTTAAATATTGCTGTATCTCGAAGCCGTTGCATCGTATCAAAAAGTGGTCAAAGACAAACTTGTAGGAGATTTGACGGGCTTTCCGAAAAAATACACTGAAAGAAAAAAATACTTCTCTTTAATGAGATTTTTTGGTTTTTAAGTTTAAAAGGTAAATTTGAAGGCGAGCCCACGATTTTTTTTCGCTCAAAATTTTTGTGAAAATAGCCTAAGATGTTACAAAAAGACTCACGAAAAATGCAGGATGGAGCAACTGACCTAAAAAAATACAAAAATCATTTACTGAAACTGTTTTTATGAAAAGTGCTCTAAACGTCAAAATTTTCAAAAGCCGAATACAGGAATCGATTCTCCAGATAATTTTACATAAAAGTCTCCATATTGACCATTGTCCTAAGTCCAATCCTTGTGAAGTTACAGCGGTTTTAAAAATAAAAATGTTGAAAAAATAGGTTTTTTGATGGTTTTTGATAATTTCTATACGACGGACTTGATTTTTCAGTTTCGCAAATATTTTTACCGAAAAGCTCGTTCGATTTCCCATAAGTTTGTCTTTGACCACATTTCAATTTGATGTAGGGGCTTACAGATATAATCTAATTTATTATCCAGGTTACTTTACTACACGGAAAAAATATTATGTTTTCAGTTATGAGCAATGTAATTAGCTTTTCAGTTTCAGTAAATGATTTTTTATATTTTTTTAGATCAGGTGCTCCATCCTGCATTTTTCGTGAGTCTTTTTGTAACATTTTAGGCTATTTTCACAAAAATTTTGAGCGAAAAAAAATCGTGGGCTCACCTTCAAATTTACCTTTTAAACTTAAAAACCAAAAAATCTCATAAAAGAGAAGTGTTTTTTTTCTTTCAGTGTATTTTTTTCGGACAGCCCGTCAAATTTCCTACAAGTTTGTCTCTGACCACTTTTTGATACGATGCAACGGCTTCGAGATACAGCAATATTTAAATTACGAAATACAAAAATATTGACAACACGTACGCCCTTCTCAAATGTCATTATCGAGTGTTACTGGCTCCATATACACAAAAATGGCTTATATATGCCTAGGATAACATGTCTACAAAGTTTCATTGAAATCGGAGAGGGTCGGGTACAACCGATTCCCTATTTGACATGGAATTGCTCAGTAGCTTTTTCACCGCTTCGAAGGTTTTTTGTTTTCTTTGTAATTTTTAAACTGATATAGTAAATTCTTGGATAATTCATAATTAGGGTAAGAGAAATTTCACGGTTTCGTGGACAGCGTGAAATCCGCGAAATTTGGCATTTTCCGCAAAATCCCGTGAAATTGCAAGTTTGTATGAAACTGTAACGATATTTCTCAAAATAATTTATCAAACTCAAATAGGAATGAAAATAATCTTAAGAATTACTATAAAGTTAAGCGAGTACCCTGGTTTAATTACTAATATACAGTTAGTAATTTTTGTCGATTCCGTAGATGGCTTAAACTTCGAGAAATTTATCAATTTTCTCAAATAATTTTATTAAATAACAAAATAATAAATATTTGATCCATACAGACTATTTAAGTAAACATATTTAGTTTTGAATTGAATAGCTTTTTTTAAAGGTCCAATAAGCCATTGACTTTCATATTTTTATAGTGGAAATCTTGGGGGGGTTTGTGGTGATTGTCCACGCTCAATACAAAAAAAAAATGTTCACGTGCTTGTGGATGGTCTCATATAAGTCTCCATACAATTTTTGGGACTGGTCACATAAAAACGTCATATAATATGCATGAAATTCTGTATCTTGTGATAAGATTTTCTGATCGATTTGGTGTCTTCAGCTGTTGTAGGTTATGATTGAGACTTTTGGAAAAAAAGTTACACGGATTTTTTATCCAGATTATTGCCTTGCAAATGTCTGTATGTGTGAGGGGGGATGTTGATCAAAAATATCCACTTGATTCTATCGGCTTATTTATCACTAAAAGTTTTATTCTTAAAATAACTATATTTTAGTGTTTGAAATTTTTCGATATGTTGTAGGGGGCTTCCAAAAAAATCTTCTGAGTCATACATTCTGGTTCAGAAGATATGATTTTAAAAAAAATATGTTTTTTGAATTGAAAACCTTGACCAAAAAAACATAAAAATATTTTTTTAAGCAAAATAGTAGAGCGAATAATTTGATTTATTGTGAAATATTTGGTTCAGAGGTGTCTTTTCTTCATAAGGTTGGATAAAAACGAAAAATGTTAACATTTCCGAAAATTGTAACCTATAAGTGGTTATTACTATAAAACGGTGCAAAAAATCCAAAATTCGGCAAAATTTGATCGCTGACACACAGCGCCTATCATGATCGTCATTGCTTGGCGACGGTCGGTGAACGTAAACACAAAGATGATACGAACGAAAAATAAGCACCACTCAAGCAGCCGCCCAAACGAAAGAACCTTCTCTTTCTCTCATTTTTGTCTCTCTCTTCCATGTGTTTGCTGCGTGTTGACAGAAGTCATATGATTGCAATCACGGGAGAGATGATCTGAATCTCTGTAGAATGTCAAACGACCGTTTTCTGAGCGATTGGATTTCTAGAGGATAGCCAATGACTGCGTAGCACTCATTCGTTTGTGTGTGAAACGATCGAAAGTAGAATATCAAATCAGGTTGTCATTGTGAAGACGATTGGAGTGTTCTGTCACAAACAATGTCGAAATTTCGTAAGCACTGTCTTAGACCTCCCTTCACGTATACATATCAACTCAGAATCGAAAATTGAACAAATATGATTGTGTGTGCTTGGATAAGGATGTTTGCACCCTAAAAAATGTCTCGTCACTGACTCAACCGATTTTATCCGTTTTGATCTCAGTTGATCCATCGTGGGGGACCCTATTGAATATGAGGAAGTTTAGTAAAGTACTTCAAAAGTTATGCTTAAACATTTTAAGGAAAGTCCAGAAAATGGCAAAAGGGTGGTTTTTTGTAAGGAAGGTACATAAAAGAAATTTCTAACGAAATATTTCATAATTTAAATAACCATCATATTCATGTAGGAAATTAACTGAGTATTTCAATGTGTATGTGTATGTGTCTGTGTCGCCTAGAATGTCTTCCTTCATCCTTGTCCAAGCAAACATACACAAACACACATACACACAAGGGCAAACAAAGCGCTCAGTCATGCCACAAATTTCCACCCCCTCCCATCCTCCGCCCATTAAAAGAGGTAGGGTGTGGAGTAGGGTGTCCAAAGGACGTGAATCTCCACTCACTCTACCGCGCACCACCTTCAGTTCTGATGTTTGATATTGATATCGATTGAAAAGGGATCGTGCCTCGTGCCTGTCTGCCCGCCTGGTCCATAATTGGATGTTCAAAACGGTGCGGCGAAGGTATTCTTCCTAGAATGATAAAAAAGGAGAGCACAACCTTGTGTCTCGTGCTGGCATTCTGACTTATTTTTTTCTGCTTCTTCTTCTTCTTCTGGTGTCTCGTAGTAAGTGTGTTTCGTTGTACGCGTCCATCCATTCGGAAGGATCCGGTGTCTGATTCAAGGCTCTCTTGCTCTCCGCGTGTCCATCAACTTTCAATCAGCTGGAGATTAATGGGGGATAAATTTGTTGGCGCAGAAGATTGCTCTTTTAACGCCGGTCAGATACCTTCGCTGCTTTCAGCCCTCGACCCTCTTTGGGTTGCGTTACTCTCATAGGATTTTTCAGCTAGCCAACGTGATTTGAATAAATGATATTAACATTGATATTGGTTACGGGTAGATTGGCTAGTTTTAAAAGTTAACATATTAATCATTTTGCAATTTTTTGTGTTGTTATAACCTCTGCCATATTCAGTTATTAAACTGCAAACAAAGTGATACATGTGTTTAAAACGGAGTTATAAATCTATTAATTACTTGATTTCAGATGATAACGCTTTTGCTAACACTAGGTAGCCGATGGAACTACAGGCTATTCCTCTACGCTATTATGAAAATATTTATAAAACAAGTCTCTCACTTGAGGGAAAACCGTGAACATTTCTCCAAACACAGACTGGTTCAAACCGGAAGCTTGACAGATTTGTCCTCATCTAAAAAAAAAAACAGCGTGGAAAAAGGTCAACCGTTACCGGCGTGTCAACCAACCAGTCAGTCAGTCACTATTGTGCCGTCCGTAATCCCGGCCCCCCTCAACAGGGCTAAGCCCGAGAACATGGCTTAGTGAGCTTTTATTCCACTACATCTCGCCCGCTCGTTGACTGGCAGCTGTGATATTTATGAGCTAGAAACCGTAACGGATATCACTGCCGGAGTCTGGGCCAAACCCGAAATGCCACCGTGATTCTTCATCAACCCCCCTCGACGGTGGTGGCGAGGACCAACGAAGGAGATCCCAATTTCACCGAAATGGATGATTTGGCTTTTGAATCGGGAGGAAGTGAAGCCATCCATCCATCCATCCGGCGTTTTGGCTGCTAGGTTAATCTTGCATTTGACAGTGATGTGAGCAAACCAGAGTAGGAACTTGGAGTATGGCTTGGGATGGCTTCTGGAAGCTGGAACCAGTTCAAATCGGTGATGAATCATCGGATTATGGGACTTATCCGGTAACAGGAAATGAGGCGCTACAAGTTGGAGCTTTATGTTTGTCTTTAGTGAAGAGGTGTTGATTTCTCTTGACATTGAAGACAGATTCAAAATGTAGAAGGATTAAAACAATTCTTACTTTTGACCATCTTCAATATAAATTTAACAAAAGCGTTGAACCTAATCTAACATCAAGTAGCCATTAAGTGGGAAGGGGGTTACTTTCACCCTATTTTTCATGAAATTTGCGGATTTTGTATATATTTTTTTGCATAACTTTTGATGGTAAATTGATTGCTAACTCCGTACTGAGCTTCTTATTGCTCAATTTTAGTTGAAAACACCTTATACATAACTGAACATAAAGACTCAATGGAATTACATGCTGTTCTCCTACTTATCCATTGTAGAAGATCTGATAAAATTCTATGATTTTTTAACATAGCAAGCGTGAAGTGACTTAAGGGGTTCAAATAAAAAAAAATCAAGCCATCCACTTTCGCGACCCCCAGGTCTTTTGTGGTCTCTATTGCATGTTTCTGCTCGAACCTAGGAGTTCAAAGGCTTGAATGGGGAGAGCACCCAAACCTATTTTTACTTCAAGGAACCTTCCACTCCAGTTTTCAAACTGACGACCTTTGGATTGCGAGTCCAACCGCCGATACGATTACACCGGAACAGGCTTGGTTTGGTGTGTTGTTTGTACTCATAGCGTGGAGACGACTCCTACACTAGGAATGACTTAACGGCCTAACAACGACGTTTTACTTCCCCATCCGATGGAAGGTTGGAGCTGATGGGACTTCAGGGGTTTTTTTTATTCATAACTTATTTTTATTAGGTCCTTTTAGGTGCTACGACCAGGTTAGGACCGAGGAACAGTTTACAATCAAAATATATATATATAAAAAAAAAACTCATTACACTCCATACTTGGAGATCATGTAACTGACGAGGGTTACTTGGTCCAAGCGGGTCTTGCAGGTTTTGAATCTGTCGATATACTACGAGAAAATGCCCCACAGCTCAGCAGAACTGTAGAGCACCTCCCCGGCTTCCTCTTTCGTGGCTCCACAGTCTCCGGAGCTTCCTTGGCTGCTTCTTGCGGGGCGAGGGCGATCCTTCGATGTTCCGTCCGGGACTGCACCCGGCAACGGAGGGAACTCCGCCGGCGTGAACGCCGGAACTGACGGACTCTGCTTCTCCGCCTTCCTTGCCGGCGGTTTCGGTTTCGACGCCTGCTGGCGCCACCGGATGAAGTCCGCACGCTTAGGGCAGCTGCGGTCCGTGGCTTCGTGGGCTCCAGAACAGTTGGCACACCGCTTCGGCTCGGCTTCTTGGACTTTGCACTCGTCCGTCTTGTGGGGATCCCTATAGTTGTTGCACCTCCCTTTCAGGTGACAGTTCCTGGTTCCATGACCCAGCTGCAAGCAGTTCCTGCACTGGGTCACGTTCGGCCGCTTGTTCCGATAGGCCTCCCACCGGATGATAGTTTTTGCCACAACTTTCATTGCAGAGAGCTTCTTCAGATTGGTGTATCCCTTGGGGAAGACTACAATGTACGGAGTTTCGTCCACGATGGACTTTTCCTTCCGCTTGATGGCATGCACCTCCAGCGCGTCTAGCTTGAGATCCCTCTTCAGCAGGTACTTGACCTCGTCCGGTTTCAGTTCATCAGATAAACCACGAAGAACTATCTGATGATTTCGTTCGCTCCGCCGTTCGTGGGTGTAGAATTCCACTTTCTTCCTCTTGATGAGCTCCTGCAACTTGTCAAAATCTTTGACAGAGAAGCAGGTCACCTTGGTTCCAAATCGGGTTAGTTTGTAAATCGGTTTGAAACCAAATTTACAACTTTCCACTATCGCCACGAGCTCGTAAAAATCCATGGTGTTCTTCACCACCAAAGGTGGTTGCTTTTGTTTACTTGCCGACTGGCCGGGTGCTGGAACCGCGTCTCCTCCTCCTGCTGGGCTGGCATTGTTGTTGTTTTTGTCGCCCGAAAGCGCGCTGAATTTGTTGCTATTGAGCAGGGTCTTCTCAATTTTTCTCCTTCGATGCCGATTTCAGTGACCTCGCTGGACTTCTTCCGCTTCCGATTCCCGCTGACGGGACGAAAATCTTCCTCCTCGGAGGATTCCTTCACCTCCATCCATCAAAAACTTCCAAGCACGCGAGATGACAACACGAGCAAAACACGTCTTAACTTGTCGCTGGCTTGCGACTGAGCTTAAGGGGTTACATACCTACGTGTAAAAAATCTCAAAATTTCATATTTGCGATTATTTAATAAATTCTTTGAAAAGTTGATAACGAACTGTCACACATCCTAAGCGTTTTTGATGAAGCCCGATTTCGAAATTATTATTTTTGAAAAACCACAAAAATAAAAAACTGTGGATTTTTAATATGAAAACCACAAAAATATTTTTATCTTTTTTTTATTTTTTTTTTAAGTACCATTTGTTAGATACACGCGACCATTTCACAAAAAAATTAGCCGATTTAATCAAAGCTGTGTTGAGATATCGTGGCACCCGTTTTGTGAAACTGGTAACTTCAAATAGCTGGATCTCGGAAATTATGCAACCAAATGTCTTCAAGTTTTTGTAGTTGTTGGTAATAGTTGAAAATTTTAATTTTAATGCACTGAAAAAATATAAAAAAAGTTATCGTTTGTACTCATAATTATCCTTTGTTTTGCCTATTAAAACAAACAAACAAACAATTTTCACACTTCTTACATTGTGTTACAAAAATGTTAGTACACATTTTTTCCCGAAAAGAAAAACAAATGTATTCTTCTAGTTAGATGTTCAAATGCATTTTTTTTTCTTACATATTTACAGTGTGATTCATATTTTTACAGAAATTAAGAAAAAAGTTAAACCTTATTGGGTTAGTTATCTTTGCTCAAATTGCGTGTCTAGAACGATGCGTCGTTTCAATGCAGTCTGCAGTGCAGCAAATTTATAGCTTTTTGTTCTGAAATTAGCTTGATTTTTTTTCAATTAGGTCATTGCAACTTTTACTTTAGGGAAGCTATTTGGAATAAAATTTGTGAATCGTTTATGTCTGCTTTTCAAATCTACCACTGATCGATCAAAGACGTAAAACTGGATTAAAAAATAGCATGACATTTTGATCTCTAATTTGCAAATAAAAAATACAGTGGCATAACATAAATAAAGTATCACGCATTTTGTGATACTTTTTGTTTTAAAAATGGGAAACATGGCTTAACATACGAAACTATGTTTTTGAGTTCTATGTCGTTTTTTAAGGTTGTCGTCGAAATATAAATAAAGCTGATATTTAGAGCAACTTGGAGAATGTATCTCGTTTACATGGCGAAGTTGGACTTTTAATTTCCACATAAATTAACCTTAAAAATCAAGTTGTTTAAATATGTTTAGACAAAGAGATATTCAAGCCCAAAACAGGAAATTTCAGATACTTTTTTACTCGACCCTCTCCGATTTCAATGAAACTTTGAAGACATGTTATTCTACACTTATATAAGCAATTTTTGTGTACATGGAGCCAGTTGCACTCGATAATGACATTTGAGAAGGACGTAAGTGTTTTAAATATTTTTGTATTTCGTAGTTTAAATATTGCTGTATCTCGAAGACGTTGCATCGTATCAATAAATGGTCAAAATCAAACTTGTAGGAAATAAAACGGAAATTCTGAAAAAAAAAAACACTGAAAGAAAACAACACGCCAGTTTTATTAGATTTTTTGACTTTTTAGTTTAAAAGAGTCCATGATTTCGTTGTTGGTGCCAAAAATGTATGGAATTTCGTAATATTTGTCTTCATGAAACAAACACATTTTTTGCCCAGGTATTTAAAAACGTGGGTTTTATAGAAAACCTAGATGTTTGGGTATCAAGAGATCGGAAATTTTAAGCCCTTTCCAATGCCACATAGGTTGACTTGTGAATTGTGGACCGGGTCGGATGCCGGCGGATTTTCCGACGACGTAATTCCGGGTTGGTACGAAATTCCAACGAAAAATCTATTCTAGCGATACAAAGACCCCAAACGGTGTTACACCCACTTAAAAATATTTATTTAGTAATTCTATGGCAATATATTGACCTTTAGTTAAATTGAAAGCTTGCAAAATTAAGTTTAGATAAGTTTTATAAAGAATTTCCAGAGTTATATAAACTTTTATACTTAGTAATTAGTAAACTTTATATTCAATCCAAATTATTTTTTGTAATCAGTCAAGGATGCCTATTTGGAGTTGGGAGACTGGATTTATGGTGATTTATCAACAAATAACTTTATTTATGTTTATTTTTCGAATGGTGTTCAAACTTTTTTTGCACCTTTTTGATTTTTGTAGTAGTTGTTGTTATATAACTTTTTATAGAAATCATCTTTTCATGAGCTTTTTGTAGCAAAATGTTTGGCATGAGTTTCTGAACAAAACGTTGTGCTAGGTTTCTGTCAAACTTTAAATTGTTTACATCTTCAAAAAATGTGCATAGTTCCCAAGGGGTGTAAATACTTTTTTACATACTATAGTTGTCTTCTTACTTCATAATTAACAAATCTGAGGACCAAATTAGAGCAATCTTATTGTATAAAATGTCAAACTTTGTTATTATTAATTCTGTAGATAGTTTTTTAGGGGATGAAACAAAATTAAATTCCCTACCGGTCTCCTTTACATTTTTTATTATGATTGAACAAGGAATATGACCAAAACTAACGAATAGAGCCATGTGAGAAAATTTAAGTTTCCATACTGTTAATTTTGAAGCTCACAAACGTTTCACCCATTTCACAATAACACCGAGTAACGCTCTACTAATTTATCCCCTTTTCCGGCTTAGCCCGTTCTGCCATCCATCACGATTACTCACCCGTCAAGCGCTGCAATTGTAAGAAAAACACCGACCCAGTTGCATCTTTTCAACCAGCAGTGTGCTTGGCCCCTCCCCAGTAGCAGCAGTTAGCGGTAGGTTTTATGCATCTGGCGATGAGATAAGCTCAAAGCTGTCGGCGCTTCCTGGCCATTCTGGTGCTCATGCACGTGATTGATGGGTTGGTTGGTATGAGTTTTTCCCCTTTTGGTTCGTCAAACTGAGTGAAAGCTTTTGCTCTGGCAAATCTGATATGCAAAAAAGGCTACCCGGAAAAGCTCCGCTTGATGAGTTGGTTACTTTTTGCAGGTTTAGAAAGGAGAACTTACTGTTAACCGATTGTTTTTCACTTGAAATAAGCGTAAACTAATAATAAAAGATTTTTAGTTTCGTACTTCTACTTCAGAAAAAAAGTTTTTAAACAATATTTGCACTCGGTCATGCCCTCAAAATAACAAGTCAAGAACATACATGTTCTACTGCTTGCAAATTGTGCTTTCCATACTGGTTGGAGTGTAGGAAACTGCGCAATTTGAGCTGACATTTTCCTCGGAAGTTCATTAGCATTCCTACCTCACCGAAGACCAACGATAAACACAACATAGTTGAACCACACTCTGTGTTGGGTTTGGCTTTTGGTTTTCTTTATCGACACAGTTGCTTGAGTTGGGAATTATACGAAAAAAAGGGGAAACAAAGCAGGGGAATGGAATATCGGATGTACCTTTCTACGAAGTATACATTTATTTATGAGTGACCGATCACGAAACTTTGTAAACATGAGTGCCTTTTGTAGGGAATCAAATTGAAATGAAGGAACATTGCCTAAAGGAAAACGGGTTCTGATTAAAGTATGCAGGTCAAAGAATTATGAATTACTTGAAGGTTTTCCTGGTTATTGAATATTATTTCCAATCGACTATAAGGAGTCCGCGTATAAAATTCGTCTAAATATTTTTGATTTTGGCTAATCAAGGGTTACTTTAACGGTTGCTGAATTAGTAATCTTCATGTCGTTAGTCTAACATTTTGCTTTATAATTATTGATACAGGATAGGTTTGGTTGCCGAATCATGCTTGTTTGTTTTTATGATTATGGTAGTTTTGAACAAACAACTTCATCCCCCAAAGTGGTATTTTTCTCTACTCATTTCCAGTCAGCTTAAAAAACGTTGCTCAGTTACCTTCTACAAAGGTTTGTTTGGCTTTTAAAATGCTGTACTTAATAAATTTATTCTCCGACCTAACCTAACACCCATCCAAAAATCAAATTTATTCCGTCTCGTTGCTTTCCCGGAAAATCTTGCCCCCCTCTTCGTTCTCATCTCTCACCAAAAAGTACTCATAAAGTCAAAATATTTATCCCAATCTGTTCAACCAGAAAACCAACAGACAAAGCGGAGGAGGCAAGTGGTCTCACCCACACACTGCCCTCATCTCCTTCTTCTTCCTCTTACTTTGATGTTATTGATTTTAATGAGCCTGGCCGGCAAATAACACGAGCCGCAGTGAAGCACACAATTTGAAAAATACAACCTCCACCCCCAATTGCTGATCTTGGCCATGGTCAGAAATCGAAAGGTAAACATGCCGCGTTAAACGGTCTCCCAGAATTGGAGTGGGGCGCTGGGAGAAAGCTACTTTACTATTCATCTCCGGTCTCGGATGCTGCCTTTGCTCCCCATAAACGGCTCTTCGTGCGGGAAACTTTGTTTTTGTGTCTTGTGTAAAGTCAGTTGATTAAATAGAGTGAAAACTGAAAACTACATACTTTAAATTTCAAAATTCAAACTTCAAACTTCAAACTTTAAACTTTAAACTTTAAACTTTAAACTTTAAACTTTAAACTTTAAACTTTAAACTTTAAACTTTAAACTTTAAACTTTAAACTTTAAACTTTAAACTTTAAACTTTAAACTTTAAACTTTAAACTTTAAACTTTAAACTTTAAACTTTAAACTTTAAACTTTAAACTTTAAACTTTAAACTTTAAACTTTAAACTTTAAACTTTAAACTTTAAACTTTAAACTTTAAACTTTAAACTTTAAACTTTAAACTTTAAACTTTAAACTTTAAACTTTAAACTTTAAACTTTAAACTTTAAACTTTAAACTTTAAACTTTAAACTTTAAACTTTAAACTTTAAACTTTAAACTTTAAACTTTAAACTTTAAACTTTAAACTTTAAACTTTAAACTTTAAACTTTAAACTTTAAACTTTAAACTTTAAACTTTAAACTTTAAACTTTAAACTTTAAACTTTAAACTTTAAACTTTAAACTTTAAACTTTAAACTTTAAACTTTAAACTTTAAACTTTAAACTTTAAACTTTAAACTTTAAACTTTAAACTTTAAACTTTAAACTTTAAACTTTAAACTTTAAACTTTAAACTTTAAACTTTAAACTTTAAACTTTAAACTTTAAACTTTAAACTTTAAACTTTAAACTTTAAACTTTAAACTTTAAACTTTAAACTTTAAACTTTAAACTTTAAACTTTAAACTTTAAACTTTAAACTTTAAACTTTAAACTTTAAACTTTAAACTTTAAACTTTAAACTTTAAACTTTAAACTTTAAACTTTAAACTTTAAACTTTAAACTTTAAACTTTAAACTTTAAACTTTAAACTTTAAACTTTAAACTTTAAACTTTAAACTTTAAACTTTAAACTTTAAACTTTAAACTTTAAACTTTAAACTTTAAACTTTAAACTTTAAACTTTAAACTTTAAACTTTAAACTTTAAACTTTAAACTTTAAACTTTAAACTTTAAACTTTAAACTTTAAACTTTAAACTTTAAACTTTAAACTTTAAACTTTAAACTTTAAACTTTAAACTTTAAACTTTAAACTTTAAACTTTAAACTTTAAACTTTAAACTTTAAACTTTAAACTTTAAACTTTAAACTTTAAACTTTAAACTTTAAACTTTAAACTTTAAACTTTAAACTTTAAACTTTAAACTTTAAACTTTAAACTTTAAACTTTAAACTTTAAACTTTAAACTTTAAACTTTAAACTTTAAACTTTAAACTTTAAACTTTAAACTTTAAACTTTAAACTTTAAACTTTAAACTTTAAACTTTAAACTTTAAACTTTAAACTTTAAACTTTAAACTTTAAACTTTAAACTTTAAACTTTAAACTTTAAACTTTAAACTTTAAACTTTAAACTTTAAACTTTAAACTTTAAACTTTAAACTTTAAACTTTAAACTTTAAACTTTAAACTTTAAACTTTAAACTTTAAACTTTAAACTTTAAACTTTAAACTTTAAACTTTAAACTTTAAACTTTAAACTTTAAACTTTAAACTTTAAACTTTAAACTTTAAACTTTAAACTTTAAACTTTAAACTTTAAACTTTAAACTTTAAACTTTAAACTTTAAACTTTAAACTTTAAACTTTAAACTTTAAACTTTAAACTTTAAACTTTAAACTTTAAACTTTAAACTTTAAACTTTAAACTTTAAACTTTAAACTTTAAACTTTAAACTTTAAACTTTAAACTTTAAACTTTAAACTTTAAACTTTAAACTTTAAACTTTAAACTTTAAACTTTAAACTTTAAACTTTAAACTTTAAACTTTAAACTTTAAACTTTAAACTTTAAACTTTAAACTTTAAACTTTAAACTTTAAACTTTAAACTTTAAACTTTAAACTTTAAACTTTAAACTTTAAACTTTAAACTTTAAACTTTAAACTTTAAACTTTAAACTTTAAACTTTAAACTTTAAACTTTAAACTTTAAACTTTAAACTTTAAACTTTAAACTTTAAACTTTAAACTTTAAACTTTAAACTTTAAACTTTAAACTTTAAACTTTAAACTTTAAACTTTAAACTTTAAACTTTAAACTTTAAACTTTAAACTTTAAACTTTAAACTTTAAACTTTAAACTTTAAACTTTAAACTTTAAACTTTAAACTTTAAACTTTAAACTTTAAACTTTAAACTTTAAACTTTAAACTTTAAACTTTAAACTTTAAACTTTAAACTTTAAACTTTAAACTTTAAACTTTAAACTTTAAACTTTAAACTTTAAACTTTAAACTTTAAACTTTAAACTTTAAACTTTAAACTTTAAACTTTAAACTTTAAACTTTAAACTTTAAACTTTAAACTTTAAACTTTAAACTTTAAACTTTAAACTTTAAACTTTAAACTTTAAACTTTAAACTTTAAACTTTAAACTTTAAACTTTAAACTTTAAACTTTAAACTTTAAACTTTAAACTTTAAACTTTAAACTTTAAACTTTAAACTTTAAACTTTAAACTTTAAACTTTAAACTTTAAACTTTAAACTTTAAACTTTAAACTTTAAACTTTAAACTTTAAACTTTAAACTTTAAACTTTAAACTTTAAACTTTAAACTTTAAACTTTAAACTTTAAACTTTAAACTTTAAACTTTAAACTTTAAACTTTAAACTTTAAACTTTAAACTTTAAACTTTAAACTTTAAACTTTAAACTTTAAACTTTAAACTTTAAACTTTAAACTTTAAACTTTAAACTTTAAACTTTAAACTTTAAACTTTAAACTTTAAACTTTAAACTTTAAACTTTAAACTTTAAACTTTAAACTTTAAACTTTAAACTTTAAACTTTAAACTTTAAACTTTAAACTTTAAACTTTAAACTTTAAACTTTAAACTTTAAACTTTAAACTTTAAACTTTAAACTTTAAACTTTAAACTTTAAACTTTAAACTTTAAACTTTAAACTTTAAACTTTAAACTTTAAACTTTAAACTTTAAACTTTAAACTTTAAACTTTAAACTTTAAACTTTAAACTTTAAACTTTAAACTTTAAACTTTAAACTTTAAACTTTAAACTTTAAACTTTAAACTTTAAACTTTAAACTTTAAACTTTAAACTTTAAACTTTAAACTTTAAACTTTAAACTTTAAACTTTAAACTTTAAACTTTAAACTTTAAACTTTAAACTTTAAACTTTAAACTTTAAACTTTAAACTTTAAACTTTAAACTTTAAACTTTAAACTTTAAACTTTAAACTTTAAACTTTAAACTTTAAACTTTAAACTTTAAACTTTAAACTTTAAACTTTAAACTTTAAACTTTAAACTTTAAACTTTAAACTTTAAACTTTAAACTTTAAACTTTAAACTTTAAACTTTAAACTTTAAACTTTAAACTTTAAACTTTAAACTTTAAACTTTAAACTTTAAACTTTAAACTTTAAACTTTAAACTTTAAACTTTAAACTTTAAACTTTAAACTTTAAACTTTAAACTTTAAACTTTAAACTTTAAACTTTAAACTTTAAACTTTAAACTTTAAACTTTAAACTTTAAACTTTAAACTTTAAACTTTAAACTTTAAACTTTAAACTTTAAACTTTAAACTTTAAACTTTAAACTTTAAACTTTAAACTTTAAACTTTAAACTTTAAACTTTAAACTTTAAACTTTAAACTTTAAATTTTAAACTTTAAACTTTAAACTTTAAACTTTAAACTTTAAACTTTAAACTTTAAACTTTAAACTTTAAACTTCAAACTTCAAACTTCAAACTTCAAACTTCAAACTTCAAACTTCAAACTTCAAACTTCAAACTTCAAACTTCAAACTTCAAACTTCAAACTTCAAACTTCAAACTTCAAACTTCAAACTTCAAACTTCAAACTTTCAACTTTCAACTTTCAACTTTCAACTTTCAACTTTCAACTTTCAACTTTCAACTTTCAACTTTCAACTTTCAACTTTCAACTTTCAACTTTCAACTTTCAACTTTCAACTTTCAACTTTCAACTTTCAACTTTCAACTTTCAACTTTCAACTTTCAACTTTCAACTTTCAACTTTCAACTTTCAACTTTCAACTTTCAACTTTCAACTTTCAACTTTCAACTTTCAACTTTCAACTTTCAACTTTCAACTTTCAACTTTCAACTTTCAACTTTCAACTTTCAACTTTCAACTTTCAACTTTCAACTTTCAACTTTCAACTTTCAACTTTCAACTTTCAACTTTCAACTTTCAACTTTCAACTTTCAACTTTCAACTTTCAACTTTCAACTGTCAACTATCAACTTGCAACTTTCAACTTTTAATTCACACTCTCAGTCGCAAGCCAGCGACAAGTTAAGACGTGTTTTGCTCGTGTTGTCATCTCGCGTGCTTGGAAGTTTTTGACGGATGGAGGTGGAGGAATCCTCCGAGGAGGAAGATTTTCGTCCCGTCCGCGGGAATCGGAAGCGGAAGAAGTCCAGCGAGGTCACTGAAATCGGCATCGAAGGAGAAAAAGTTGAGAAGACCCTGCTCAATAGCAACAAATTCAGCGCGCTTTCGGGCGACAAAAAAAAACAACAATGCCAGCTCAGCAGGAGGAGGAGACGCGGTTCCAGCACCCGGCCAGTCGGCAAGTAAACAAAAGCAACCACCTTTGGTGGTGAAGAACACCACGGATTTTTACAAGCTCGTGGCGATAGTGGAAAGTTGTAAACTTGGTTTCAAACCGATTTACAAACTAACCCGATTTGGAACCAAGGTGACCTGCTTCTCTGTCAAAGATTTTGACAAGTTGCAAGAGCTACTCAAGAAGAAGAAAGTGGAATTCTACACCCACGATCGGCGGAGCGAACGAAATCATCGGGTAGTTCTTCGTGGTTTTCCTGATGAACTGAAACCGGACGAGGTCAAGTACCTTCTGAAGAGGGATCTCAAGCTGGACGCGCTGGAGGTGCATGTCATCAAGCGGAAGGAAAAGTCCATCGTGGACGAAACTCCGTACATTGTGGTCTTCCCTAAGGGATACATCAATCTGAAGAAGCTCTCTGCAATGAAAGTTGTGGCAAAAACTATCATCCGGTGGGAGGCCTACCGGAACAAGCGGCCGAACGTGACCCAGTGCAGGAACTGCTTGCAGCTGGGTCATGGAACCAGGAACTGTCACCTGAAAGGGAGGTGCAACAACTGTGGGGATCCTCACAAGACGGACGAGTGCAAAGTCCAAGAAGCCGAGCCGAAGCGGTGTGCCAACTGCTCTGGAGCCCACGAAGCCACGGACCGCAGCTGCCCTAAGCGTGCGGACTTCATCCGGTGGCGCCAGCAGGCGTCGAAACCGAAACCGCCGGCAAGAAAGGCGGAGAAGCAGAGTCCAGCAGTTCCGGCGTTCACGCCGGCGGAGTTCCCTCCGTTGCCGGGTGCAGTCCCGGACGGAACATCGAATGGTTGCCCTCGCCCCGCAGGAAAAAGCCAAGGAAGCAGTGGCTCTCGAGACGGTGGAGCCACGAAAGAGGAAGCCGGGGAGGTGCTCTACAGTTCTGCTGAGCTGTGGGGCATTTTCTCCGAGTACATCGGCAGGTTCAAGACCTGTAAGACCCGCTTATATCAAGTAACCCTGGTCAGTTACATGATGTCCAAGTATGGAGTTTAAGGAGTTGTTTTTTTTGTTATGTATTAGTTATTTAACGATCCTCGGTCCCAACCTGGTCACAGCACCTAAATGGACCTAATAAAAATAAGTTATGAATAAAAAAAAACTTTTAATTCAATTTCAATTCTGTTTTATTTGTGACTAATCAAGTTACAATGAGTTCATTTAGGTACACAACAGAGTTTTGGTGTTCCTTTTAGCAGTGCTTTACATCGTAATTCAATCGAAAAATTATTACTTATAACTATGGAATAGATAGAGAGAAAGCTTAAAACTAGATCACAGACAAAAATAATCAACTATAGATGTGCTTGATCATCAGCTCCCCGAGGGCCAGAAATTGCTCCGCCTTGTTACGGCAGCTCCGAAACCGCGTCATCATCTCCCCCGCAAGAGCAAAAAACTCCGGCAGGGTAAAGAGATCTTCCCCGGTGACTCCTTGCTGGGCCGCATCGCCGCTACCGGCAGCGACCACGCTGGCAAACGAACGCCCCCATCCAGGAGGGATCGCTGGGTTGTCCGCTGGAACCGTACGCTGCCCAACTGCAGGAACGGCTGCGCTCGTACTTCGCTGAGGAGAGTGGGACGCTGCTGCTTTCTTTTTCCTCTTTTCCTGCTCCTCGAGGTAGACCTTGCGTGCGAGGCATCCGCGGTAATTGCCGGTATGGTTACCGTCACAGTTCGCGCACTTTACGCGCGGCTTAGTTTGTTCTGCCTTGTCCCCCAAGTCCGCCTTTCGTGGCAGTGCGCACGCCTCCGAGAGGTGTGACTCACCGCACTTCACGCAGCGAGGCCGGAGGTTGCAGTTCCGCGAGCCGTGGCCGAATTTCTGGCAACGGTGGCATTGCGCTACGTCCGTCGGGTTCTTGGTGTAAAACCGCCAGTTTACCCAAAAACCGTCCAACGTCTTAGTCCGCCGCAGGTCTTGGATCTTGACGGTGCCGCGAGCGAAGTACAACAGGTACAGTGTGTTCACACCCGTGACTGTTGTCTTTCGCGAGAGCACTTTTATCTCCCGTGGCTTTATTCCGGCGTTCGAGAGGTGTCGCTTCAGGTCGGCGATCGGACGGTCTTGGTAACCCTGCAAGACGACCTTAACAGGGGGCTTCTCTGGGTCGTATGTGTAGAAGTTGAAGTTGCTACGCTTCAGTTCTTCAAGCACCAGGTCAAAATCTTTTCTGTTCAGTGTGATCACTTGCACTGCCGACTTACCGATTTTCAGACAGTATCCGAGGCCTTCCAGCAACTCGTCAACATCGTCCGCCAACGTGTCCAAAACAAAAATTGGAGGGGGTCTTCGTTCCGTTGGAGGATTGTTCTTTTTTGACGTCGGCACTTTTTTCCGTGCACGACCATCATCGTCGTCGTCGTCGTCGGTAGTGCTGCTACCGTCGGTGTTGTTGTTGTTGTTTTCTTCGTCGTCGCTCAGCATCTGGAACTCGTTCCTGGTGGGAATGTTGACGGATGTTGACGTGCCACTGGTCGTGAAACCGGAGGTACCCAAACGGGTTCGCACTGGTGATCTTGGAACATATCCGGGATGTAGGTACTTTTTGTTGATTCCATCTGCGCTCACGCTTGCCTGCGCGATGGCGGCCGACACGGCGTTGGTTTGTTTACCTTTTTACGCACGGCCGGTAGACGGACTTCGCGGGTTTTTCGAGGCCGCACTCGAACTGCCACGGCCACGGCTGGCCCTTGGCATGCTGCTGAAGCAAACTCGCGGCTAATCACGGTAAACCACGGCGAAAAAAATCGAAAAAAGGATGGAGCACAGAGCACTAGACTGCTGCTTGCTCTCGTGCGTACACGGAGGTGATCCAACTTTTAACTTTCAACTTTCATCTATCAACTTTCAACTTTTAGCTTTCATCTTTCAAACTTTAACTTTTAAATTTTCACTTTCAACTTCAAGTTTCAAGTTTCAACTTTAAAAATTTCAACTTTCAACTTTCGACTTCATGTTCCAACTTTCAAGTTAAACTGAAAACATACAGTCCAGACTTGATTATCCGAAGTTTCGAATGTCCAAAGTTTGATCATCCAAATTGAAACCTTCAAATAATCGAATCCCAAAAAAACACGTTTTTATTTCATTTCATCATCTTATTCAACTTCATCGATTTTTTATACGTGATATTTGTGAAAATAACAAAATGTAGTTTTGAAGATTTTATTACCGTGTTATTTACCGCCATCTTGGATACAAATTCGTAGATCATTTTAGAGGTCATATGGACGCTGTCGTGCTATCTTGTCGCACCCGCCATTTTGACGTTCCGAGAAAAACGCGTTTTAATGTTTGACCTTGAATAAACAAAAACTAGAGCACGCAATGTAAACAATAACAAACGCGTTTTGTTTGGCTGACCATTCTGTGCATTGTCCCGAAGTTTGGTTAAAGCTGGTTGCTGGAGTCCCGAGTTATAATTACAAATGTTTACGGTAGTATAACTTGTACGTGCGTCAAACGCGTTCTGACCTGGAATCCCTTTGGCCAAGATGTGACAAGATAGCACGACATGATTGAAACTTCTTTTATATGTAGAGTGACAACAATGCACGGAGTTTTTTTTTTCGGTTTTTGTTGAATATCTCAGGACTGAAATCAAATTCTGGGGACCTGTGAAGGTGAAGCATTGTTAGCTGCACAAAATGGCGTTCATAACTCAATTTGGTCCAAAATGCACTTGCGACAAGTTAGCACGACGGCGACGATGTTTGAGCTAAAAGACACAAAATTGGCCAGAAAAATTCGAAGGCAAACTTTATTTTCAAAAAAACCTTAAAATTTCAGTGAAACTGCATTAAACTTAAATCAATTAAATTAAAATGCGCTGAGCTTTTTTTTTTGGACTAGTTTGAAAATATTAAGAATTTATGTAAAATATTATGTACATCAGCGCAAAAAAAATGTCTTCAAAATAAAATGTTGTCAATACTTTTTTTTTAACTCTTTATTCCAACCCATTTTTTTGTTTACTTTTTTCATTTCTTTTTTTTATTATTTTTATGCAACTGATTTTAAGATTTGTGTGCATGTCAAAATCTCACAAGACGACTGTGATGACGCCGGATCAGGTCTTAAGTGGACGGACGTCGTAAAGTTTGGCTGTTTTGTATTGCGGACGGAGAGTAATTTGCTCGTTCTATTCCCAGCGCCATTTTTCAAAATGTTTCACATTTGGGCCAACCGACACTGGCAGGATATATGAAACGTTCTTTTTTCTTTCGAGCAATTACAAATTGTATACACAGGGAAAAATGAAATCTCATCGTTTCAAAGTCAAAACAAAAATTTTCAGCGGCAGCCGCACCATTCGCTCTTGAAGCTTCAACGTTATTTAAGCGAGAATTAAACAGTCGAAAAGTGAAAGCTTACAGTGTTGTTTATATTTTTTCGTTGAGATGATTGAGGGATCGCTGGTGCCAGTTTGAAGAGAGATCCGGCAAACGTATGTTTTTCATGAGTTGTTTATTTTTACCTATAAAGAAAAGGAGAACGATGAAAGAAATATTAGTCATTTGAAATCATTTAACTGATATTGTTATTTAGAATTGAGTGAAAAAAGATAAATAAAAATTTGACATTGACCTGGTTGAAAGTGAAGGTAGAGAAAGTTTTCTTCTAACTTCAACGAAGAATTGAATGATAAACAACCATGCGTCTCCATAAATATATGATTTGCAGGAGTTTTTTTTATGGAAAAGCATGGTATATTTAAAAATAAATTACAAACCTGTTTGTTCACCCAAGTTTATATTGACGCGTTTTCAATTATCTTGGAATATATCTGAAGATACGTGTACCCAAAATGTTTTTAAAGAAAAACCTAGAATGATGCCGACAACTAGTGTGCTCAATCTGCATCAGAAATTGCTCACGATATCAAACTAATTAACACTCAAGCGTCATAAACCTCATCCAACCCCCTTCCCACTAGATCAACTCACAAAATGCACAAAGCAATCACTTCTCGGTGTCGTTAATCTCCTCACTCTCACACTCATCATAAGTGAGAATAATTTCGCTTCGTTCATGCGGTTTTCCATCCACGTAGAAAACGTAAAATCAACTGCCAGAGCCGGAGTAGAATTCGTCGACCTTTCGCTCAGTCAGCAGCCGTCGTCGAGAAGGAGACGGTACAGAACGTAATTTGAAATGCATGGGAACTTTAACTGCTGATGATTCGATTGGTTAAGGGGTTCTACGGGATTGAGTGGTCGTTATAACAAACTCTCGATACATGAATGATGAACGTGATCAAATTATAAACCACTTGGCGTAGGTCAGACTGGAGAACGGTTCTCAAACAGTTAAATGGCAACGGAAATTTTCGGAATCAATAATATCTTTACTTTTTTATTATTTTTGAAAAGATTGAAAAGATTGAAAGGATTAAAATTAATTAATTATGTAAATTATGTAAATTTTGTAAATTTTGTAAATTTTGTAAATTTTGTAAATTTTGTAAATTTTGTAAATTTTGTAAATTTTGTAAATTTTGTAAATTTTGTAAATTTTGTAAATTTTGTAAATTTTGTAAATTTTGTAAATTTTGTAAATTTCGTAAATTTTGTAAATTTTGTAAATTTTGTAAATTTTGTAAATTTTGTAAATTTTGTAAATTTTGTAAATTTTGTAAATTTTGTAAATTTTGTAAATTTTGTAAATTTTGTAAATTTTGTAAATTTTGTAAATTTTGTAAATTTTGTAAATTTTGTAAATTTTGTAAATTTTGTTAATTTTATTATAGATTTTCCTTTATGAAATATATTTCAAATGCTTAAAAATATAACTATAAGCTTTTCGTGTTTCGTGTTTTCTTCTCAGACAATTTCCTACTTCCATCACACCAACTCAAGAGCACTCTCGAGAAACATCACCATTAAACTAGTGAACCCATTGCTTCTGCACAACCCTCGCTAACTGTGCAAGTGTCGTCCCATCGGCACTGTCTTTCCATTAACTGGACACAGTGACATATCCGGCGTAACAGGGAGTTCTAGCATTTTTTAGGCAATAATTTGTTTTTGTTTATTGTGATGGTTCCATGTTCTATTAAGCTGAAAAGCTGAGAATTTTCAGTGTTGCCAGTTTTTGTAGAGACAATATTTTTCAAATGTATCAAGACGCAGTGTTTGCAGTTTTTTAAATTTCGATTAAATATTTAAAGAAAAAAATACACTGAAATAATCTAAGTTTTTATCAGATTTAAAGAAACTCCCAAAGAAAAGTCAAACATTATTTTAGCTAGAAATGAACTTTTGTCATGCTTGTCTCCTTCAAGTAACCTTTCCGGTAGCAAACACTATTGTTTGAGTCTGAACGGAGAACATCATACTCAGTGGGGACACATCGAAGGTTAGCACAATAGTTCGGGGCTAGGTTTTCATCATACATGGTACAATATTGCCATAGACTTGCAATCAAGACATAACAAGCTTTGATGTTTTCTTCAAATTCAAAAGTTAATTTGCAGATTAAGATGTTTATGATTTATCATGAAATACAAAAATAGATAATTGAATATTCTTCACCTCTAATCTATGATTCTGCCATCGGGTATAGAAGATCTTCTACCTCCTCCTCCTCCTTTGTGAGGGGCAAAACCAGACGACATTTGAAGCCACCACCCACGTTCCCTATCTCCATGTTCATGGATTGTGTGACAGACGGATGTGAAATATTAATTGAACTCATTCTTGTTCGTCCATACGAACGCACACACCAACTCCCACACACTTACACGACACGGATCGTGTTGGCACAGGTAGACGACGAGGAGAGTACTGGAAAGCTACTTGAAGTTCTAGAGTGGGTCCTTCCTGTAGAGTTTTCGCCATTGTCGGTACTTTATCGCTTCGGGAGGAATAGTTGCTGTTTGTCTTAATTTAAAACATGAAAATTAAATGACGTGCCAAGTGTCAAAGGTTGTTGAACTATGAGGTGTATGCTTTTTGAATTTATAAATTAATTTATCTCATTTTAACCATTTCAGGATAAGAATTGAGTTGTTGAAGGTAAATAAGTCTTTTAGTAATAACTTTGACGATTTTCATATTTTTTTTTTGTTTGCAATCACTTTCCTGTTAAATATAACATAAATTACCTTTTTCACACATTTTTCCAAATATTTCGTCAAGCGAAATTAATAAACGATATTCCATTGGAGGACATACCACGAACCCATCGCAAACCTTTGCACCCAAAGGAAGTTATGACCGTAAATTTTACGACTTTAATGTTAAATGTTTATCTTTTTACTCACGATAGTGAGTTTGAGAAGAAGTCAAAAAGGAAAAATGTAAACTCTGACACACGCTGACTTTGAGTTCCTGCAGCAGGACCTTCACTCTGTGCTGCGCTGCCGCTGGACTCGATAATGTAATGTTTACGATCCTGCAGTCAAGTTGAGTTGCGAGGAAAAAAGAAGAGGGGTCGTTCAAATATTACGTTATGCATTTAGAGGGTATTTTTAATATCATTTGAAAATTTTTCATGTGAGAGAGAGAAATCTTAAAAATGCCAACTGTGATGTTACGTAATATTTGAACAACCCCTACAAGAAAAGACCAACGGAAAATTTACGTCCATTTACCAGTTGTGAAACAACAACAACTGTTGTGGGAGGACAGAAGAGAGGCGGCGGTGTTGCCGTTGTTGCTTGTTTTTCATTTGCATTTTCCAGTCTGCGACAAAGTGTGGGTGATGCTTTCGCTTTTTTTCAATTTCTCAACCAACTAAGCTACGACGAACCCACGGAGGACTGTCACCAGAGAGCGCCATTAAAACGCTGATTTCCTTCGGGAGGAGGGGCGGGTTGGCGTGTCACGGCCTCAGAGCAGCAGTGAGATTGCTCCATTTCGGGGTCTCCTCCTCTGTTTTGGTAATGGTTCGCTAATGATTATTTGATTCTCAAACATAAAAACAGACACCCTTCTGGGGGAGGTCGTAGCAGCAGCAGTAAGCGGTTTAATCGCGGAATATCGCGCTATAACGTGGCATGTTTAACGGCAAATAGTAATTTGGACAAATGATTTTTATGAACCTTGAAAGCGTAAAATTTTACAGGGCAAAGATTATACTCTTGAAGTCTTAAGCTTTTGGTTTTTCATGTTATGTAAAAAATACTTAATGTTTCCATGTTTTTGTTCATTCCCTTAGTCCAATTGAGAAATTTTTCAAGTTTAAAAGTTTACTACACTTCACTAATTTTTCAAGTTAATAAATATTAACATAATCACCAAATCGTCGTGATCGTGCTATTTTGTCGCACGTTGATTTCAGACCAAGTTGAGTTTAGGAAGCCATTTTGTGCAGTTTTCAACCTTTACAGATCCCCAACATTTAAATTCAATTCCGAGATATTCAACAACAACCGGAAAAACTCAGTGCCTTTTTGTTACTCGTCATATGGAAGAAGTTTCCATCTTGTCGTGCTATCTTGACACACCCTGAATCGATCCTATCAAGCAATGCAATGCAAAATGGAACAAGAATACAAAATCTAGGACAAGAAAACAAATGGGACAAGAAATAAAAATGAGACAAGAATACAAAATACGAAAAGAATACAAAATGGGACAAGATTACAAAATGGGACAAGAATACTTTGCCCCTGATCGCATAAATGTCCAATATGCATTTTCATCGCTTTTGAGTTATTGATGCAGTTTGGTCAAAAATCGTGTGCTCTTTCAGAAAAGGCTACAACATCCAGTACTTTGTTCTAGAAATAAAAAGGAAAGCCAGTTTTTTCGCGAAAACTTAACACGTAGCCTTATGTGTGGACACACTGGAATTCCGTTTTTCTCATCTTACTGTTTTTGCATATGGGACATTTATGCGATCAGTGGCAGTGTAACAAATGGGACAAGAATAAAAATGGGACAGGAATAAAAAATGGAACAAGAGTGGGACAAGAATAAATGATGGAACAAGGATAAGAAATGGGACTATTCTAGGACAAGAATAAAAAATGGGACAAAGTTAGGGGAAGATGGGGCAAGACGACCATATGGGGCAAGAAGAACAATCGCTCGTACGGCCGTAATTTTTACAATTTTGATTATTTTCAGTATGAGGAATTGTTGCTAGCAATGCAATTAGCCGATTCTACTACCACATAACCGCCAAAACGACGTAAACGCCACGAGGCATAAGATTTAATGAAGTTTTTTTTTTTTTTCAAAACCTTTGTTTTCTTATAATATTTGGAATGTACAAAATAAGGCTTGGGGTTCGTTTTAAGACTCATTTTATCAAAATGCATTTTTTCCTAGATCAGTAGTGTCCCTACCAATGACTTGCACCTATTACAAAGTATGATTTAACTTTTGGTTATTTTTATTGAGAGCTTTTAAAAAATCTTGTTCAGGTGGGGCAAGTGTACAATATGGATTTTTAGTATGGAAAAAATTACAAATTGCTGCAACATCATATTTAATTGGAAAATAAATACATGAAAGTACTTACAAACTGATAAACAATTGTTTAAAAAAAAATGTCCATACAAAATATAGTGATATTATGAAAATTTACTATTTATCATCTAATTAATATTTTTTTCGTAAAAACGATGAAATTTTTAGTAAAATATTATTATTTAATTTAAAAATGGAAGAAACCTTTCAAATACATTCTAATCTGTTGTATCTAAGTGATAACAGTTCAATTGTTAACTAATTAACATGTTTTTTATGCATTGTTCCTCTTGCCCCAACGGGTTGTTCGTCTTGCCCCACTAGTTGAGTAGAACGTACGGAAAATCAAAAATTTTGAAATCATTTTTCTACATTAAAAAACAGGATTTTTAAAAAACTTGTTCTAACAAAGTCTTAACCAAGACCTAGAATAAGATGATTATAATAAAATCCGACAGATTTTTTAACTTTTTAATGGGTTATAACGAGCATTTCCTTAGCTTGTTACACTTGCCCCACTTTCCCCTACATAATGGGATGAGAATGGGTCAGAAACACAAAATGGGACAAGAATACTTATTGGGACAAGAATGAGAAATGGGACTTGTATTCTATTCTAGGACAAGAATTCCAAATGGGGCAAGAATACATAATGGGACAAGAGTACATAAAAGAACACAAAATAGGAAAAGAACTTCGACAAGAACACAAATTGGACAAGGATTAGAAATGGAACAATAATACAAAATGGGACAAGAATAAAAAATGGGACAAGAATACAAAATGGGACCAGAAAACCAATTGAAAAAAAAAAACATAAAATGAGACAAGAATACTTATTGGGACAAGAATAAGAAATGGGACTAGTATTATATTCTTGGACAAGAATACCAAATGGGGTAAGAATACAACATGGGACAAGATTACAAATTGGAACAAGAATAAAACATTAGACAAGGATAAGAAATGAGACAAGAACACAAAATAGGACAAGTATACTAAATGAGACAAGATTACCAATTGAAAAAAAAAATAAAATGGGACAAGAATACTTATAGGGACAAGAATAAGAAATGGGACTAGTATTATATTCTTAGACAAGAATACCATATGGGGCAAGAATACAAAATGAGACAAGATTACAAAATGGAACAAGAATATAACATTGGACAAGGATAAGAAATGAGACAATAATACAAAATAGGACATGTATACTAAATGGGACAAGAATACAAATTGGGAAAGAACACAAAATGGGTCAAGAACACAAAATGTGACAAGAATACTTATTGGGACAAGAATAAAAATGGGACTTGTATCCCCGCCCGAGTGGATAAATCGGACCGCGCACTGGACTAACAATCCAGATGTTGCTGGTTCGAATCCCGCGGCGGGCGCTCTATAAATTCTAAGTGTAAATATGGGTATCCGTCGCCATCGCTCCGTGCCTAACTCAAACACTTAGGAGTCCAGGGCGAGGAGTCCTTGTAGTTAAAAGGAAGACACTAGTGGTTGGTACTAGCAATGGAGGCCGACAGCTATAAAGTCAACTTCGTTTTTTACTTGTATTCTATTCTAGGTTAAGAATTCCAAATGGGACAAGAGTACATAAAAGAACACAAAATAGGACAAGAACTTCAACAAGAACACAAAATGGGACAAGGATAAGAAATGGGACAAGAATACAAAATAAGACAAGAATACAAAATGGGACAAGAATACAAAATGGGACAAAAATACAAAATGGGACAAGAATATGAAATCAGACAAGGATAAAAAAGGGAACAAGAATTCAAATGCGGTCAATGATGGGAAAATGATTCTAAAGTCAATATGAAAATTATAGCCTAGACTTGAAAATTTTGATTTGTGGGTCATTTATGACCCATCAACTTTTTGAAAATACCAATCAGTTTGCCTTCCTCGAAAAAAAAAATCAAAACCCGCTAGCTGATGCTAAGCTATTAAAACACCATCTTTCCAGTCATCTGCAAAAGCATCTTTCGCAAAGCACAAGTTAATGAGCTGCCACAAACCAGTACGGGATTTAGCATAACCTCGCGGATTACGAACCCAAAGTTGGTAGCTTTCCCTTTCTTGTCTTTTTTTTCCACCGGTGTCGTTTTGATTGTTTTTGGGACAGACATTTTCGCACCTCCGGAGATCCGGAAGCGGATAAACGGGGGATTAACTGGGGTTCGTTTTTGGCCTGAGGGAAGAACAGAAAGTGTCCCTGGAATGGTGACAGAGGGGGGCAGTTGTTGTGACAGTGAGGGGGTTCATTGTGTTGCCAACATTAAGCTACTGAAGTCAGAAGGAAATTGAGAAGGCCTGTTTTTTAATGTTTAAACAATGTTTTCTTTCAATCTTTGTTATTCCAAGAATCACAACTGGTCACTGGAATTGCTAAGTTCCCAACCTTCCAATTTCCACTTTTCAAACCGCTGCATATTTGATTTTACCAAGCACCAATTTAAAAGTAAAATCACAACATTTTCGACAGTTTCGCCACCCTTTTTCGGCAGTTTCACATTCGTGTTTGTTTTCTGCTCCAGTGACAAAATTGGTTAAGCCAATTAGCGCGAATCGCAAAAGTTCAAGTATTGACATTTTTTCCGCAAGCCCAGAATTCGAAACCGTATAACCAGTTTCAGTTTCAACTCCGGCAACTTGGGCAAATAAATGCAATTACGAAACAAGACAATTTACGAGGGCGGATGTTGCTCAGGGCAAACAATTTCCTTCGACACGGTGTAAAACATCCAGCTTCCCCGTTGGAACATTCCGTTGCACGCTGAATAATTGAATGCATTCCCGGAGTGTGGCATCCTCGAAGCGGAGAATTGCTGAGCTTGCAACACTTGTGGATGCAATCCCGCCAAGCCTAGAACGCGGCAAAAACACTTGGCACCACTCTGAACCGGGTGGTGTGCCATATACCGAGAGGTCGAGCAGGTTGGCATTATCTAACCCTAACAAGGCAGTGGCAGCTTGTTCTAATGCAAACTACCGCAATCTCTTCAACGGTATCCCAGTACGGTTCAGCATTGTACTTCCTGTGAAGAGAGGAACAAAGCGAAATTTTCCCCGTAAAAACAGCACACCTGGTACTATCAAAAGTGCTTCAGGCAGTGACTCTGCAGATGGTTGAGTGGGGTGTAAAGTGGAGTTCATACAGAAAGGGAAAATTTGCTGCTCTAACTGAAATTTATTACGTGACTCCGGAATCTTTTTTCGCTTGTGAAAAATTTGACAGATTCGATGAAAAATAATAAATCAAAAACAATCATAACATTATCAGTAAAAGCTTTTCAACCAAGATTTTTGCTACAGGCATTTTAGTATCTTCTAAATTACAGGAAGACCGAGCCACGTAGCCTAGTGGTAACGCTTCCGCCTCGTAAGCGGTAGATCGGGGTTCAAATCCCGGCTCGGCTTCTGGAATCGATTACTTTGTAAAGGGAAGGTAGCGTGTCGTCACAAACTGGACCTTATTACGACACCTTAGGGAGGCGACCTATGGAATGCTAACATTAACCTTAACATGTTAACATTAAGTTGAGAATGAAACTGCCACTGAATCCGCTTTGTAAATGCCGGACCCGATACTCTTCAAGGGTGTTCCAATCAGGAACTAGGAGAAGATTTACTTTTTACTAAACTACAGGAACTTTCGATATAATTTTTGATTCATCCCCTACAGTACTGTGTTCAAGGCAAGTAACAACTTTTAACTATTTTTACAATCAAATTGTTGCAGGATTGGGTCTGTATGTTTGACATTGGATGGATGCGGACATGGTTTACATACAGAAAAGTGAAATCCGGCTTTAAAAAAAGTACGTAAATTTAAGTTATGTAGTCCACAGTGAGACAGGATTGTCAGAACTTGAAAAATATAGACTCTTTTGGAATGTATTTTGATTAATTCTGAATTTGAATATTTTCGTTCACATTCTGCATTTCAAGCAGACGTGCATTGGCACTCAATAGCACTTGACAGTTTTTCTAAGGCTATGGCTTGGAAAAGGCACCATATCAATTTCTTTTGTGCCTAAAGTATGTTTTTTCAATGCACTATGAGGTTCTAAACGACCGAAACCTTTATCATCACTTATTCGCTAGTTTTAGTGATGAAGTGCAATTTGAGTGCTAAATAGCACATTTAGCACTTGAAATTTTTGTGATATTCAAATCACTATGCTAATCCAAATTGCATAGTGAACAATGATTATTAAAAGCATCGAACTAAAGCTTGTCTTGATGCACAGTGAGCAAAGATTTACTCTGCCGGTTTACGAAGGAAATCATCTCAAAATGTGGTGAAGTGCTATTGAGTGCCGATGCACGTCTGATTTCAAGTTTCAACTCTCTCGTTGGAAGCAGCTGGGGATCGAACCCAGTAACCAGTCAGCCACGGTTGCTCTCAGTGGGAATAAATATGCTCCGCCCAATAACTAAGTATTTTCCTGCTTTTTAAAAACTTATTTTTAAACGCTATACACCCAAAGTTAAAGAACGAGAGATTAGTCCTCACGAAAAGAAACGTGAGGAAAGTGCTATTTTGTGAGAGTATAGTCCTCTCGCGTGTTCATTCGTTCATTGGAACAGTATATGGACAAATGAACGCCACTTAGTCACCAAACCATGGTGGCCCATACGGCAAAGGCACGGTTCAATATGCTGAAGGTCTTGGGTTCGAGTCTCGGTACCGGTACTTTTTTTTTGATAGATGAACTTTTTTTGAAGATGAACCAATGAGTAAAGTTCTCTCGGTAATTTCGGGATTTATCCTCTCAGTCCGCACACAGTACCATTTTACTACCGAATCGTGCTCTTTATTCTCTCGTATGCCGATTCCCAGTTCTGGGTGTACAAAGAGACGCACAAAAACGTTTGGATCAGGAACTGCCATCGGTTGCATAGCTCGTTGAAAGCGATTTTAAAACCTTTCTAAAAAGATATAACATTTTTCTTACAAAGCCACCCTCCCAAATAACAATTTCAGTTTTGTAATAATCTCAAAGAGTTTTTGTCGAATTCTTAAGAAAATTCATATGAAATGCTTTATGGTCCTACATGCTGAGTTAAATACCAGTTAAATCAACATTAAAGCCAAAATGGACCATTTCAGGAGGTTATCAAGAGTATTTTTGAGAAGCATGTTAAAGCTTACCAGTTCTATTGTGTGCTTTATAAATACATTAAAGAGCTCTTCAAAACAAGATTAAAACTGCTTGGTTTGGAAAAAGGTCTTCTTGAAGTCTGTGATTATTCATGAATGCTATATTAGAGCATGAAGTTTTTATTTATTTGTTTTGCAGTAAAACCTGAAGGTTGTTTATCAGAGGGAATGACATACAAAATTTTTAAATAAATTACTCTTACACGCAAATACAATTGCTGATGGCAGATGTTATTTTTTGTAACTAAGAAAGATTTGTTGAAGGTTATACTTATGATAAGCCACAACAGTTATGCCAAAAAAATCATCGAATTATTTTTAAAGATAGCTAGAAAAATTTGTGTGAGCGCTTGCAATTCCCTGAAAAAAGTTGAGATTTTTTCAAAAACTAAAAATGTTTGCTTGTTGTTGCTTCCAAATCCAATATGGCTGCGTTTTTCTTTTGCCCCTTGCTTTTTTCAGCAATATGGCGAAATTCGATAAGTATTTAGTGCGTCCATCCCGGGAATACTCGGGACAAAATTCCCGGAAATTTTCCAAAACCGGGAATTCCCGAATCCCGGGATTTTTAATAATTTGTCCCGGAAATTCCCGAAATTGAAATTGGTTGTGGAAACAGATGACAAAATGCATGTTTAGTAAATGATAAGAATTTTTAAACATTAAAAATAAAGGTCTCATTAACAAAATTTGAAAATTTAGTTTTTTGAGTGTTTGTAATATGTAAAACGACCTTTAAAAAAACTCTAGATATCAATTTATTAATTGGCAAAACGCCCAGCGCTTTAAATTTTATCAATTTATCTTAAATTAAAAAAAACTGAGTATTATATATACGTATATTTATGATTTTAAATTTGTAAAAAAATATATCATTTAAAATTATTTTACATCAAACACTAGAACCTTGGGCAATTCTTGGGCAATATAATGATTTTTGCATAATGGCTTGAACTGAACAGCTAGTACACCAATTTCCAAATCTATTGCTTTGAAATCACCTGTGCCTTTTCAGACTGTAGTCCCGATTTTCCCAGTTGACAATATTATGTTATAGATAATTTGTGAAATATGTTTTATATAATGCATAAAATTCCAAAACTATTTATCATTTTCCTTATCAATATTATTTTAATTGACTGATATCATTTTATTATTTTCGCTTCTTGTTTTTTTACATTTTCAAAGAAATTTTTCAAGCTTTTCTAGTCATTTAAAAATATATACAATTGCAAAAATATTTTTCCCGTTTCCCGGGAAATTCAAAACATGGGAAAATTGGACGCCCTAGTATAAATTCTCTTGATTAAATATGTGTTAAATCTATTCATATTTTAGCAGTTCTGCCTAAAAACTACCAAGAACATACAGGATTTATAAAAGACTTACAAAGGCTTTAATCAGAACCAAAATGTTTCATCTTGTTTTTAAACAAGATTATACCGCACATGGCGGGACCAAAGCACATGCAAGTTTTTCAGAATATAAAACAGAAGAGGTTTTGCCTTTGAACGATATTTATTTATTCAAAAAAACACACACGCAGCATGAACACTCATACGATCACTTAATGAAGAACCAACTGACACAACTTTATTCGTGTAGCTTTATAAACACTGTCCTTATCATTACTATTGAAAAATGATCGTCGCAACATTTGCCGCAGTTTTTGTCCTTTTTACTTCACTTAGGTATTTACACAAGTGGACAGCACAAAAAGACCATATTATTGATTGAAATAGTTATTCTCGAAAAATACAGAAAATTGCATCAATAGCACAAATGACACCATGAGCGAAACTGTCAATTATTGAGCGTAATAATACACAAAACTAGATCTGATGGGTTTTATTGAAGACAAATTTACGAATATAAAGTTTTATGGATAGCCTTTTGTAAACCTTAGGTATTTATGATAGTCCTTGTTAAATCTCAAAAGTCTGTAGCAACACGAGAAAATGGCGGATAAGCATTTTGACAGCTGGAACTATTTTACAATTTTCGATACAAAAGATAACATTTTCACAAGACAACAGCTGGCTTCAAGGTTATCTTTTTAAACTACGGGTTTTGTTAAATAGCTACCTGTTGTTTCAGAATTTGCAAAACAGTTCCAGCTATCAAAATGCTTCTGTGACCTTTCAGATGATGCTCCAGAAGTGTTCTCCAAAACTATCAAAAAAATTTTTTTTAAATAGAATTACTGCCCATAATGTAAGAACTGCAGGCAGAATCGGATATATTTAGACAGGTGAATTCAAATTCACTAAATCATTAGAAGCACTTTTTGGAGTCAATTCCAAGGCACACAACAGTAATAATTATTTCAGGAAAATATGTTATATTAATCTTTTCATCAAAACTAAAACACAATAAGAAACAACAAAAAGACATTTTACTACACCTTGGACGAAACAATGATGCTTGCTTTACGTTTTGCACAAAACCAAGTTGCAGAGACACTGACAGTTTAAGTCTAACAGGATTGTAGAAATGCTCTTTGAAGACGGGACTGATTTATGGCAGACTTCGTTAAACGAGATAGTTTAAAGTGTAAGGAATAAACCCAAATTGAAACCTTATATATAATTCTTAATATTATCTGGAAGAAATCTCGAAACTATTATTAAGTTTCGTGACCATAAAACAAATAGGTTTTAATCAAAACTTTAGTAACACTTTATTGCACTTTTTAAAACTATAATAAAAACTTATAAGAATATTAAGCATATCATTTGTTACTTGTTACGCCTTGTAAAACAGGTGTCAAACATAAAAGGGAATTCGATGGCTTGAAAACAATGAGTGTCAAACCATCGGTCTTTCAGTGTACTTTGATTGAGTGGTAGTTTGAGGAGAGCAATCTAAATTATACGTTTTTCGTAATTTCGTTACCGGTCGATGGATATTGGACGCCGTCAAACCCACATTGAACTCATCATCAATCATTTGATTTATTATACATTAACATGGCGTATTGATGACAATGCGTTGACGCATTTTCACGCAAAAATAAATCAAATCCTAATCACATCACATCCGGATGAAGTGGAGAAAGGGGGGTGGCCATAAAAATAACTCAACCGTTACGTTACGCATATATCCGCCGTGCTCATTATTGGTATTGATGACATTTTAATGATCGTATCCAAGTCAACATTTCGTTAAGCACATATTTGATGGTGCTATTAAACTTTCTCCACTGGAATTAGACCCTAATTCAGTCATTTTATTAGTCCGTACTCCAAACACACAACCCCCGCTCGGTGCCATCGCCAACAATTCAATATAATGTACACACACAACCACACTTGCACTGATTTCCCTTTTCCTTTCATTATTGTTGTATTTTCCCAATCTAATGAGCAAACCAACCAGCGGAAAAAGTAAAACACACACAGAACAACAACAACTACAACGAAAAACAAACACAGACACTCTCTATCTACACTGTGCTCACATTAATCGAGTGAGTGGTTGATCAAGTTTAGCATTTATGTACTGATTGCGGTTTCGCGCCGGGGTCGTTCACGAATAACGCAACTATTTTGAAAATTGTTCTTTCTTGAATTATTTTCTAAATAATTTTCATGTTTAGTCAGCATATTCGATTTGTAACGTAGCTACCGGACGCCCCCCCAAAGATAATACACGGCGTCGAGACAGATGTGCCAGACATGTGGCGTTCTCATCGACACTTAATTGAACATCGTAAATCGTCCCGTACAGTCCTCGTCCAGTCTACGCCCAGTTCCAGGAGATCCCGCGCGCGATGTGGAGGTACACATCAAACAAAATTTATTACCCTCTCACATATTGGTGCGTCGAAGTAGGAGAGGTCCCGATTGCTGTTTGTCATCGATCGTGTTGTCGGCGTCGGTGACATACATTAGTCAGGCCTGGGAACCACTCCGTTGGGGCCGTTGATAGACAATATCAGGCGGCAAAAGTCGTCGGGTCGATGGTGTTTAGCCGTGTTAACCCTTGAGTTAGATCTTTTAATATCTTTGAACAAAAGAACATATAAACAAACAAAAATCATTTCTCGGAATTCTTTTGTTAAACTCCTCCCATTTTTGAGTATGTTACGTAAAATTTCCCTCTTTGGTCCAAACACCGTCAAAATGTGATTTAAAGTTTCATTCGACCTATTCAAATGTTTTGCAAATTTTTTTATGAGCATGAGCATGAGCATGAGCATGGTTGACTGCCAATGAGCTGCTACTCCGTTATTGACGGATCAGCTGAAGTTAAACAATGAATCAAAAATGATCAGTGGGAGCCAACCATCCGTTCACTGTTTAACCTCTGAAGATCCCT